>NC_140201.1:21024170-21285654 GCF_965226575.1 Pagrus pagrus | reverse complement strand
GTTGTCTCTCTCTGTTGCGTTCGTCGTGCTGGTCAGAAGCCGAAGATGTCGTTCCCGAACGGGCTGAGACCGCTGGGAGTGTTTCCATTGGTGCTGTCCCAGTCGGGTTCGGTGAGCCAGTCCTGGGGCGTCACCCCAATGTCCAGGACCTGGGGGTTAGTACGCGACACTGCCAGGCTGAGGAGACAGAGGAGAAAAGATTAATGGATGAACAGAGAAGAGACTCAGAAAGAGCTCTGGTCCAGAGTAAAAAATGCTAAACCTTATTAGGACAAGGCTGGTTTTATTCCATTATCTTTTCCTATTTGTCAATATTGTCACCAAATCCCACTGATAGACCAAAACCAACAGGGGTTAGTCCATCTCTCAATACCTCTAATACAAAGAAACCCTGTCTTTGGCATCCAAACTGATGTTTATTGCCTCCTGCTGATGACACAAATGGCTCACAAACTGCTCAGTAGTCTATAGTTGAGCCCGACTTGATTTTTGGGGCTGTTGCCGTTACAGATTAAAACATTCCACTGTTGATACACTCACGTTTGTTGCAATTATACCTAAAATGTGTTTTTCCAACACTTAATTTTCAACACTGATAAATGTTAGAGAGGCAGAATATTTAACACTAAATTAACAATAAGCCCTATTGTCTAACATGACACTGATCAGTCAACTGACCACCAGTTTTCAGCAAATGTTACACGAGCATGACTAAATCGTGTCTTAAGCCACAGACGGACTTTTGGTGCACAAGCAAGTATTTAGGATGCTAAGGTTTAGATATAGCACGTAGTGAAACGCAATGTGGCCTGCTTCTATAGGTAGTGCTAAAAGACTAGTGTGAAAAATAATGATTACAAAAACAAACACAACATTCTACATAAAAAATTTACATTGCAATGTGCAGGGCAGTGGAAGGGATTCCTGGAACACAATGGACCTGACAGATGTAAGATAAGCAAAAGGTCAGAGTTCATGCTCCTGATGGCCAGAGGACAAAAGCCCTTTCTGTTGGTGGTTTTCATTATGCTAACTTATTCTTCCTCATGTCCTCTCTCCTCTCCTGACCCAAAAATCATTCGTCCTCCACCATCATCTTCCAATCCTTTAAATGCACCTTAACAGGACAGGAAGCAAGCAGGCTTCTGGAGGAGCTCAGAGCAAATACTCACAGGTGTATCCTCACTGGGAGGAGCTAAGATGCAAGGAGATAACGTTTGCATAATAAAAAGCACCCAGAGTCTCTTTGTGTTGGCTCTGTGGCTACAGAGGCGTTTAACAGAGCACAGGCGCTGGACAGGTTCATCCCTCAGTAATACTGTGGCTAACTGAGGGGTTTGGACAACAGTGAAGCTCACAGAGGACCAAGATATATCAGGCGTTGTATACACAGACAATATTTGTTTGTGGGATCAATTAATTGGAGGTTTAAGTCTTTTTCTGGAGGTTGTTGACAGTTAGGGAAATACAGAACAGCCCCAGCCTTATCCTTTAACACAGCAGAATGACAGTTATGACACAATCACGACTAGCCAAAATGGTGTAGGATGAAAATGTGTTTTCTTCCAAAGGAAATCAAAAATCCTCCTCGAGAAAAGGTGATTAAAATGTTCTGCACAGAAACCAAAGACTGAGACTCATTAAGACAAAGTGTTAGACACACGGTGGCTCACAATGAGCAGGCCTGGGAGGCTGTAATTATCTTCTTGGCTGAGCAAAGGTGCGGTCAAACAAACAAATTAATAAATACATAGAAATAAAAGGATATCTAAAGTCAAGGAAGGTGGGTAAGTAGCTTTCTAGATAACAGAAGGCCAGCTGTCTCTTCTAGTTTCTAAATCTTCTCTCCCCTCTCTTCATCTTCACTGGACCTCAGGCGTGATATCACTTAAGCAGAGTAGATGTTGCTCCTGAGCTCATCACTTTAAAGCTGGGGTCAGACAGTGATTTTAATGCAGCAGCTCAGCCTCCCAGACGTGTTTGTATAACTAGACTATCAGTCTCCTCTAATTACAGTCCCTCAGTTTGGCTGTGAACTGCCGTTTGTCTCTGGGATAATAATGTATACAAAGATCCGAGCAGAGGTCAAAAGGATTACTCCAAGATGTTCACTTCCCTCGAGCTTGATCTGCGGTTCTAGTGACCCACTGCTCCACTTTTACAGCAGCAACCACAAACTTGATAACTGCACAACAGAGCCCAGAGAGTGTAGTGGACTCACATCCTCTCATTCAGTCTATTCAATGAAAAACAAACACAGACTATAAAAAGGGAGGGGGGAGAAGCAATTTTTGGTGATGATGGGATGGGTGGGGACGACGGCATTTTTCACTCTGACTGAAACTCAATACTTTGAATCAGCTCTCTCCACTGAACCCAGTCGACATTTTTTTCCAATCTGGGAGGAAATAAAGGAAACAGGAAGCTACTCCACACTACACATACATTACTGACCTGTGAACAGAGCTATTAGGTTTGGCAGTGATTGTATGGAATGGATTAAGGTTAGGTTAGTAATTAGGACTACTACACTAAAGTCACAGTGGTACACAACTTTACCTGGATATGAACCATAGCTATCCAGAGCACAGCTGGAGACACAAACACACAATAGATTGAAGACAGTTGAAAGTGTAGCGATCAAATTATCTCTCAGTGATTGTATAGTTTCCCCTCTTTCCCCTCACTTTCTATACAATCAGAGCGAAGGATTTGCATTCTGCAGTACATAGAAATCATCACTAAGTGGCGCTGGAGAGCCAAGCAGTATGAGAATGAAGTACAGCAAACTGAGGGATTTAACAAGGCAGAGTTCGCTTCAAACAAGCAGCAGAGAGAATCAACTGGCATTCATTTCAGTTCATAAAACTACTTAGACAAACTCTCACCTGGAGAAGGCTTCATCCAAACCATCTTCGATTTCCTAGCAGAAGAAGCAGAAGAAGCAGAAGAAGAAGAAGAAGAAGAAGAAGAAGAAGAAGAAGAAGAAGAAGAATTCGCCTAGTGATTATTATATAAAACACAGTATGTCATAAAACAAGATGTTTCATGTAAGACTTTATGTTAGACCTATTAAAACTTAATCAAAGAAATCGCATGTTACTTCTGGATGTCTACAGGTATCAGACACTTAAGTTTAATGGTTTTTCAGACCTTTGAAGTAAGTAGTAAGTATGTGGACCCATGCAGACGTAGGTTTTACATAGGAATATGGTTATCAGAGTGAGCTGGGGTAATCTACATTTAGCATTTTAAAAAAGATAAGATTAGGTTCAATGGTAGGTTTAAAGATTTGCATCAGGAGCTTGACATATTCAAATGTAATATCATTTTATGGGTTTTAAAGAGCCTCTCTAGAACATCTGTGTTGTGCTGGAAGCTACTCGTCAGTTTAAACTCCATTTCTAAACTAATGTTAGCTCTCTATATTTTCAACCATGATTAAAAAGCTGCTGCTACACTTTGTCCAACGTTACAACATAGAATCAGAGCCAGAGCAGAAGATGAGGGTCTTACCCAGGCAGCATTATTATTGGTCTCAGACGGCCTGTGATTATCCAGCTGATCCTCCCCTACATTCCCATTGGTCTCAACCACCACATTCACACTGTCGTCAAAGTCCAATAGGTTGTCTGTGGCAACATCTGCATGAGAGGAGAAGAAAGGACAACATATTACTGTTGTAGCACCCACAGGGGATCTGTGTGCACAGAATGTAAAATGTAATTTTAGTCCTCTGGCACATTTTGTCTGTTTTGATGGTTGTGTGGGATTGATTTGATTGTGTGTAGCGATTCAATCATGAGGTGTACTTTTAGGTCTTCTTTAAAAATGGTGTTATTGATAACACTCAGCCTATAAATGTGGCATTCCACCCCCTCCCCCACCATTGCATTCACATCACATGGCCGCTGTTGTACAGATCATCTGCCCCATCGAATGGTTGCCAGTTTGTTGCACTACCTAATGTTGCTAATGCTATTAAACTAACGTTAGCATTGCTGAGGCAAGCTAGCTAACGTTAGCATTGCTTCTACAGTATGCAGAAGTCAAGAGATACTTTTTACCACTTTTGATGGATATTTACTTTTAATCTGCATCTTTCTACAACCTCTGTAGATGTGTTTGTTTTTCAATGATGTGTCTACATAAAAATGTTAGCAGTGTGACCTTAAAATGATGTCCCCGCCAAAACAAAATCAGAAAACGGACAACATCAATAAGTAATTACAAATTCTATCTACAGTGTCAAACTTTCACCGCTCAGCTCAGACTTTATTAAATGAATATTAAAAAACATTGATGCGGCTCAGAGTATTTTTTTTTTTTTTTTTGTGTGTGTTTTTTTCACCTGTCCCTTTCAGGCTCCCCAAGCTGTTGGACCTCTCTGAACGGGAACTACTGCTGCCTTCTCCAGCTGACCCAGACTTTGCTCTTTTCCCTTTTTCTAGAATAGAAACGAGACGTAACACAAGCAGGTCACAACTTGTTTACTGCAACCTCACAGCTCATATCTATGTCCTTGGAGCATCAAGGCTGATTCTGTACAAACATAAGCAGTCTCAGACACTGATAAAACAAGGCCCACGCAGACAGTGCTCTTGTCTCTGTGTCATTTCAGGAACTTGGGGGATGAGTGGTGCAGTTCCTACCTTCTTTGGCTACTTGCCAGAGTTCAAACGCTACTGTGAAGGCCTGGGCTACTGTCAGAGCCACTGCCTGAGCCTGGAGGACAGGAAGAAAACACACTTTGTTACTTGGCTAAGTATTCACTGAATCTGGAAAGCGATGGGAAGCAGACATATTTAAAATGTGTCACAATGAAAGCACAGTCTTTTTAATTTGAGAGAGTTGTAGAGGACAGAGGGAGGTCAACACCACTGTCTCATGATAGGAGAGTAGGCAAGTATTAAGGAAGTAAGGTATTATTATGTTATCCTGGGAGAGAGGGCGATGACTGTGGAAGCAGGTAAGATGAGAGGAAAAGTGCCCTTCTGCTTTTCAACACACACACACACACACACACACACACACACACACACACACGCACACGCACACACACACACACGCACACGCACACACACACACACGCAGGAAGATGACAGACGGCTCGAGGAGCGAGACTTCTGAGGTTTCCACTTTAAGAATGGGGCACGAGTAGAAAGGAGAGCCGTGGTGTCAGGAAGACACAGACTTAGAGCAGGAGACATGGTGTCTATTGCAAAAAGTGCTTTGGATCAAAAACAAATTGATGAATAAAAAGCACTTGCTGGATGTTGTACGTGCAAACAAACATAGCATTGCTTTAAAATGGACCGAGAGCGATAGAAGAAGTGAAATTAAACATTAGATCATCAACCCAACCACAAAAAGAGGAAAAAGAAAAAAGGTACACTTAAGTCTTAGAGGTAGCAATTCATAACACGCTGATGCTGACCAAGTTAGAAACCACTGCACTGCATTTATCTCTGACTGCAGTCAAACAACTCACCACTTTCCTCTTGGAGCAGAGGTAGGCGTGGCACTCCAGGGTCCCATTGAGGGTGTTTTGTGCGATATAAGCAAACACTTTATCGTGCAGTTTGTCCACCGTGCAGTACGATATCCTGTATGCCAGAGGTGTCGCATTAGAGAAACAGAAAAATAACAGGTCAAAGGAAGTTCACAGGGTGGGGTCACATGCCACATCAATCACAAGGAAACGGTCTTATAAGGTTGTGCACTTCTAAAGTGCAACAACATTGTTAACTTGACATTTATCTGCAACACCTGTGCTGCTATGCATCTACCTGTATATGGAGACGTTTTCCAGGAGTTTATTGGTCAAGCTGTCGTGCAGGACGATCCCCTGAGGGGAAACCTTGAGAGCAACCTTCTGAGGCTTCTTCCCACTGGCTTTAGCCTGTTACAGAAACAAAAGAGAAGTTTGTTTTACTGCATGTTAGTGTGTTGAACTATAAGATCAGGTACAGTATATAGAGTACTTACATATAGACAACTTTTATCTGACTTTATTAAGTCTGAAGGGGCAAAATTGTAGCTTAATTTTCTTAATAATCAACTTGATAAACTGTCACACTGGGCATATAAACCATATCTTAGTGATGTGAGATGCTCAGTGCATTTCCGCCAACTTTCTGCCAACTGTAGCTTGTTGGCTCAGTTAGCCATGAAGCTAGCTGTCCTATTATCTGTCTCGAGTATGCCCAGACTGGGAGCTCGGAGCAATGAGGAAGTGTTTGTCTTAACACCACTAGCACAGAAGCCTTGTACCGGTGGGGCTACATGTAGCACACAAACCTCAGTAGATGTGTCTGCAACACACTACAAAGACACTTCTATTTCTTTATATTCTGTTGATCATTTTTTAAAATGTTTTATAAGTAAATATCATAAAGAGTAAATACAGAAGCAATAATCCTGTTGACATTGTCATCGTCACTCCAGCTCTCACCGTGGCAACAATCCTCTTCACTGCAGCAGCCGACAGCTCCTCTCCCTTGGGCTGGTCCACCAGTGTCATGCCGAGGTGACGAAGGTTAAAGGTCATGCCCTCTAAGATGGTCTCTCGCGTGTCCGTCCAGTTCTCCGGAAGCTCTGTGGAGAAAAACACATTTTCAGAGAAAAAGTGGGTCAATAAATTGATGGATTGAACAGGAAAGGTTCTGGTTATTCCCATTCATCAAGTTAAAAAACATCAAATATGTGTTGGTTACAGCTTTGCAGCTGACTCGCCTGCTTTTCCCCTCTGTGAGCCAAAATAAATAAAATTAGTCGGAAAGAACATTCAAACAGCTTGAGAAAAACAGAAATCAGAGGAAATGTAAACAGCCTAAGTTGAACTTAAAGTAGAGCCATTTCATTTGATCTCTCCCTGAAGAGCAAAGGCAAAAACAGGGTATCTAGGTCAGAGGTACAGTCGACGTAAAGTAAATATTTCAAATCAGAAAACAACTTATAGGACTTGACAATTAAAAGGCAAAGAGTTAGGAGTCAGTATACATGGACTCTGACATACTGTGATAAGAGGAAAGTGTGGTTTCCATTTCTGAGAGGAACATAAGAGCAAACTAGGCCAGAGATGTCTCTCTAAAAAGTGCGTCACTGTCTCAACTTTGTGTTCATTTTCAAAGAATTTAAAGGTTGGAGGGCTGATCTCCTTGCTGAGGAAGAACGAGGAGTGTAAGAACTGTAACTGCTGAAGGAACAGCTGCTATCTCCATGTGGTTTCTTATCAGTTTTTGTGCGGTGCCGGCCGGCCGTGACCCGCTGGCTGTGTTTACACAGATTTCCTCTGAGAAAGAAAGGAGGGGAGAGGGGTGAGGGAAGGCAAGAGCAGAAAAACACCACTATTACCTAGAAATTCATCCTCTGAGCATTTACCTCCTCTGGGATGTAGAGCATACCACATACTCATGCAGACACATGTTTACACACACACTGTGAGTGAGGGAATACTGCAGCTGAAAGAGAATCCCTTTAAAGGGCCAGTTCAGTATTCTGATATATGACAATTTTCATACCAAAAACTTTCAACATTTCTTAAAAAATTAAACAGCTTTACTCCACTGCAGTTACATACACGTGCAGTGTTAATACAATGTTAATGATTGATGGTTTGCAGGTATAATGTTTAGCTCTTTTGCCATCTTAAACTTGTGTGTTAACATGCTGATATTTGCTTATTAGCCCTAAACACAAGTACAGCTATGAAACTTTGGGGAATCATCAAAATGGTTACCACTGATTCTGTGGGGAACATAGACATCGGTACAAAACCTTCATGACAATCCAATAGCTGTAAAGACATTTCACTTAAAATAATAAATAAACACATCATGATTGCGCTACAGGAAAAGTCGGGGATCACTGTGCTTCATCCTCAGGCAATATTTGTACAAATAGTTTCATGGGAATCCATCCAAACTGTTGGACCAACCCATCGACCCACATTCTCATCTATGGCACCAAGGCCACTGACAAGGAAAATAATCAGAAGTTTATATACCGTTTTGTAGATAACCTTAAGATGCCATGAGGTTATATTCTTCATGACATGCTCAACACACAACATGTTCTACTGCGCTTGCCTTTAGTAAAAGCCTTGAGGGATACACCCCAGGGCCTCATCACAGAAAGTCTGAAATCCCATCTTATCTCAGTTTAGGGTGAAATAAGGGTTTACAGAACCATGTTTTCAAATTGCATTGCATAGGAATGTAGTTATTACAACTCAGTCCCAACTGAAGAATTTCCTAAGTTAGGTTGCCATAGACCCTTTCATAAATTTGAGACAACTGCCAAAAGTGGCAGCACCGCTGTTGTTAGGTCTGTATGGCAATGACAATACAGATGGGGAGCAACATGGACGCCGAAAAGCCCTGATGCCACTTTGAAAGATGTAAAGTTACAAATTCAATAGATGAGAGTGGTGGAACAAGTGATGCTTTGGCTCTTTAATAGCTACCTACTGGCTTTCATTATGGCTCCAAGTGGTTATTTGGCACAACACTTTTTACTGTGAAAAACAATTATTGACATCTCCTGATGTCAACATAGACACAAACAAGATTTCAAAATACAGGTTTTGGCAAAAGACACCACCATTTTTAGAGCCCAAGATTTGCTTTTAGGTCAAAACACCATCCATAACAATAAAAAAAAAACAAGTATTCAATGTCAAGTGCATCTGAAACAGCAGTAAACATCATGGACCAACAAAACTTTCCATTTAAACCAACAAAACTTTTTTTCTTTTAACAGCTCTTTAAGTCTTCACTGGAGCTGGTTTAATTGCAGGTTTTACAGACTGTTCATTAAAACCCTCCCACACTATTCTGGACTAACTATGGTCAGGTCAAAACCATCATAACAGGGAAGGGCAGCAGTGAATGGTCAATGTCATATCTGCAATAAAGTTTTCAAAGCAGTCCATCCTGAGAAAACAGCAGCAGAGCAGGTACCAGGCACCGCTCGGCCAGAGAATGTGGAGGGCTTTCTGATCCGAGGTCAGCGACCTGAAAGGAAACAGCTGTGTGCACGTGTGAACACAGACCAAGTAAAACCAGGTGACCCTGCTGTAAATACAGCTTGACCTCACCATCTGTTATAGTGTTGGAGATTATTTACTGGGTGTGAAAAGACAGTTTTCTGATGGCAGGTAAGTGGAAGGGTCTGACATGACAGAGGCAGAGAAAGACAAAGAAAGGGAAATGTAAGAGAGCGATAAGACAACAGCACAGTCCTCAGCTCCTCAGTCATCCATCAAACCCAACACTAATGGATGAGCTTCCATTTCATATATCAAAGTGTAAGAAAAGCCTTTGTTGTACACTGTGACAAAACATACTGATCCAAAAGGCTCCAACTGACAAGCAATTCACGTCCTGGCTGATTTGTCGGTCTCCACCAAACACTGAATCACTGTGGAAACCACCAACTGTGGCCCTAAAACTTGGACCACTGCTGCCACCATTTAACTTCTCTTTCAACTCCACTGGTTTACACCCACACAGCTACAAAATTTGCTGTCAAGGACTCCAAATTCATCTGAGTTGATGTCAGGGTTCCTACTGTTGCAGAGAAGTATAAAGTCATAGCATGCTACTCTGGATGTCTCTGCAGATACAAAGTTAAACAAACATTTCAGAGGCATTTGGCTTCAAGTTCACTTAGCAGGCCGGAGCCGAATAAACAGAGCACAAATCAAAGAAAAACAACTTGCAGAACTGTTACTAAGTGAAACAGACCCATCTTACCAAGTCACTTAACTTTGGAGTAACTATTCTCTTTGCTACTAGAGATGTGATGCATTTTAAAATAAAAATCTCTTTTGTCCACAATCCAAAATATGTTCAGTTTACTGTCATAGAGGAGGAAAGAAACCAGAAACACACAGTCGCACATTTGTGAGAAGCTGGAATCAGAGAATTTAGACTTTTTCTACCTTTCTACCTCCGATAATCAAACTAATTCATGGCTCCAGACAGTGCAACTACATTTTATAATGTAGAGAGTCCTGTAACCGGTGAATAATTGAATAGTTAACAACTAATTGATTAATTGTTGCAGCTCTGAAAAAAAAAAAAACCAACCTGTCACTTCTGCTAACCGTTCACGGTTTCTCAGATATTGTGGCAGCTGCTGAACCAGTGTTTTCAGAGGTCCAGCTCAACATGCAGAAACCTATATGCAGATTTATAAATTCATTTCAACACTAAAAGGAATCTTTAATCACTCAGCTGATCTATCCTCATTGTAATAATTAAGTGCAGACACATTCTGAATAGATCTGCAGCACTAATGCAATAGGTCAAGGCACTGAATATATTGTAATCTTCGTTCTATGATCGTCTGGCGGTGCATCGTCCTGTATCTGTGCTCACAGTGTGAGCCAGCCTTGCTGTCTCTTGAGTCTAACTGGTGGCCTTCCATTTCTTCTAATCTAAAAACAATGTTTCCATCCTCTGAGCCGGTGAGTTTGAATCCAGCCTGTCACAACAGATACCACCTGCTGCATCTGAGACTTGGGAGAAGTTTATCAATCCCATGTGGTTCTTACTTCCATTAGGGTCTTCTTCTGATTATGGACAGACGTGAAGCAAACTCAACTGGCTCTCGCAGCCATCAAACATACAATCTTTGCCGACAGAGTCTCTAACTGATGTGAGTGTGTCAGTTGATTGAACACAGTTCTCATCACCAGCTTCATCACAAAGCAGCAAAGAGGATGGGAAAGTCTGACAGTAATGGCAGAGAATAACGATAGAAACAGAAGAGGAAAAAGCCTCATTTGTAGTCAGACTCCTCACCTAAATAGAAGAGGTGAAATAACTTCATAATGGGGTAGAAATATTCCCACCCTGGTGGTGATCTGCCATACTGAGCATCGCTGTGTGCGGGCAGAACCACATACTTCCATTTGAGGAGGTCCCTCCCTAGAAAAAGGCTCTTTGCTTCAGACAAGCACCCTCTGGCTGGTCCTCCACACTGGCAGCGTGCCGCTGTGGGTCGTCTAGGGCGACCGAGACAGGGCAATGAGAGCAAAGAGGTGGATAAGGAGCGGGGAGGCCTTTGCCATTTAAAAATAGGGCAGTCTCCATGCGGTTGAATAGGTTTCTCCTCAATGCAAACTCGCTCACAGTATGCAAGATGAGTGGCTAAGCCTATAGGGCACCATTAAAGGCGATATCTGTGAAAAATGCTGCTCCGCAGGTGCTGCAGCCCTGTTGCTTTTCTGTCAGGTCAGTTCACTGCATTCACCTGACTCCCCAAGTGGAATTAATTCCCTGTGAAGATAGAAATGTAGGCTGATCCGGACTTGGTCCCGTAGGCCAGAGTCAGACGCGGAAGTCCGGCATGGCCGATATGGGTCAGCACTGGTGAGGAATGTGTGCCTGCAGTCCAGAGAGGACCTGGTAATCTATACTACAATACACTACTTCTATAACAAGTGGGTCACCAGCTGCAATTACAGGAAGCTTTTAATTCAACTAATGATCAGAGTCAGAGCCAAATCAAGGGCAGAAAACCTCATGCTAACACCAAAGTCTGAATAAACTAACTAATTTTAGGGTGGGTGGGTGAACTTTATTTTCCAAGTCAATTTACTAGTCATGTACTGTATATATTGTATTTATTGCAAATATACGATCACATTTAGAAGGAATAAAGGTTGGACCAACATTATCATCTGACCCTCATGCATTATTACCAAAATGTGCTGGCAAGATGTGTTTCAGCACGTAAGAGTGTAATCTCAAATTCCTGAGGCATTGCTATTCTTCCAGGTAAGCTCCTAAGGTTACATAGTAATGGGGGATATTTATGTAATCCACGCTGTATTTTCTAATGATCACATACTGTACCCTTTCCGAAGGAATTTAAAATAGACCAGCTTGAATTCACGCCAACCGGGGCCATGCACTGACTGACTTGCAGCATTCCTGCCTTGTCCTCATGGTTACAGGCAGGGGAGCTTTCAGGCTGCCTAAGCCACCCCGGTCATTCCCCCAGAACTTTACAGCCGGGATCAAGTGAGATTTAGCTTACAAAGTGGCCCTTGAGTCCGACAATGGGCACCCGAGTGCTGTAAAGGAGTTTCATGTTAATGTTGCGGTGTGGACAAGCTCCTAAACTGCTGAAGGACCCTTGAGCAAGACACAAAAAAATCACTGTAAGTTCTGGCAATGACCCTGACCTCTGCACTTCCTCTGGTGGGAGGGTGTCCTGGAAGACTGGGATTATCCACAAATCCAAAACACTGCAGCTGTTGTGAGTAAAATAACAAGGAAGGCGATAAAGTAAAGTGTCACAGCCTTGAAAGGGTTATTCTTACAGCCTTAACATCTTTTCTTATAACAGCATACCATTAAGAGGGGCACAATGTCGAATATTTCACGATAGTAAGTTTTCCTTAATGGAGTGTGATTATTTTTGTTGGTACTATTTACTGTGCCTGGCTGAAAAAAACCCAAAAACATTTATTTCCGGAAAATTCCTCGAACTGGGTGAACCGCAATGCAAACGAGCAGATTTGCACAATCTCCGCAGGACGCCAAACTGACATATTTCCCCGTAAACATCTCAGACTTTCGAGAGAGAAAGGCGTTTCTTAAATTAGCAGTTTTCCTAGTGGAGTTCTGAGCTTCTGTCAAACAAAAAGAGTTTAAAAGATGTCCAACCTCATCTTTTGAACTTTGTTGCGTCAGCCCAACACCGGTAACATCATATTATTTTGGTGTTTTCGTTCTTGAAACAAAACGTTAAAGTTAGATAAAGTTATATGGATAAATGTTATGTTGAGTCGTTGTAGTTGTGGTAGTTGAGGTGAGACGGTCACAGCGGGAAACAAAAGTCAACTTCGGCACGGTTGAACTGGAAAACACAGCTAACGGTTAGAAACGCAATTTCTAGTTTTGACTTACTTCTGTGTCTGCCGGCGGTCCACGACTGTTTCGCCATGCTCGGGCTCCGGATAATAGCTCTCCCAGCCGACTTGAGGGCATCCATGTCGGTGTTGTGAAGAGCAGAGAGTCGCTGAAGTTTGCTGCGGAGCCCTGAGGAGAAATGTTGTTGACCAGACTGCTGATGGGGAGGATGGACTTGTGCTGCCTTCCCGTGCTGTCAGAAACCCCGCTATTTACGAGCTCAACGCACGTGAGCGAGCTGAACACAAGAGGTAGTGCTGCATTTGGGTCAAATGGGACATGATAGACACCGTCACGGTTCAAGTGTGTGTCTTTTAATCAGAGCTGTATTTTTTATTATTGTATATCGTGTATTAGGTCTTTGTTGTGGTATATTTATGCCTACAAAGTAGTAAGCTAAAGTCTCCACAACACTTTAACTGCTATTTTAACCACTTTTCTGACAATTTTTTCAAAAGGCTAATTATTTCATTACACGTGAATGCAGCATAGTTGTTGAGATGTCACATTTAAGTAGTGGCAGCCATGAAAACCTTCATCAGAAACTTAAATATATATATATATATATATATATATATACATATATATATATATATATATATTTATATTTATATATGTAAAATGTATGTTTACGTTTTCTTTATTCAGTTTCAGATGCCATCCTATTTGTGAACAAAACTGTTATCTTCCTGGAAGTGGGTCATATTTACCTAACATTTATGTCAGCCTGTTACAACAGTCAGACGCACAGACACGCACACATATACGTAAATCCTATATGAAAAATAAACAGTGGCCTCAGGATTTCTATGAAAAGGCTTACTTGGCTGTTTTGTCTGCCCTGAAATGGCCAAAATGAACTTGTGCATATTCTTTACTGAGAAATAGATTTTTTTTACAAGGCTCCCTGAAGGCAGCATCAAACCACAGGAGAACTATATTTTTCTGACCATATCCAGAGGTTGAGCAACTAGGTTTTACATATTAGGATGTAAACCATATTCATGTAACTGGCCTGCAGGTTTGGGAGAGACAAAACTAAATGCTTGAAACATATATGAGTTGTTAACTACATGGAAATATACATGTAACTTCTGAATTGAGAAAATATGCCGATTAAAGGTGCTGTATGTAGAGTTAGTCACCTGTTGAATTCATACTCAAGACAAACAGGGGGTAGCATATCACCAGACAACCACTAATTGCTTTTAACTGTAGCTGCCATTAGCTAGTCAGCTCGGTCAGCTTTGCATCTAATGGTCCAACACAATACATAGACGTCATAACATCATTCTGTTTGCATTTTAGTGTGTTTTCAAGTAAAAATTCTCGCATATTGCACCTTAAAGCAGAATTGGTTTGTGAATAAATGTCATTTAATTTCCCCTCCAGCATTAACTTTCCTTGTTTTGACATCTCAAATGCTATGGACCACGGCATCACTCCGGTGGTTGATTTTGGGTTAAAAGTCTGGTTTCTAGCGAGCATAAAAAGGAAAACTAGACACACAGATCATGACACATACACAGACTTAACAGCTTGCATTGCCACCAGCAAGACTTTCTTTAATAGTGATGGCCAAAGTGAACAGTGTGACACAGCCACCATCACTTTGGTTAAAGAAAATAAACATAGTGGAACAATGAAAAGATAAAACAAAGCACTTTTTTTTTTAAACCTTCTTCCTTCTACACAAACTTATAAAAGCAACTTGAGAATTGAATTCACAACACCAGAGCGATCCACGAAAAATACTTTTTTTTTTTCCCCAGGTAGGCAACATGACAGCACGACATGGTCAAATGGTTCGGGGGTAACCTTTTCCCAACACAACACATTCACAGAATCCTTCCTGGTAGAAAATATAGGAAATCAACTGAATATGATGGGAAATATCAAGGAGGTGCCACTCAACAAAAGTCTGTAACAAATAAATAAATGTGTGAATAACACAATCAGTCCAACTGACCACCTGCTGCCTTGTCATGATCAGCTCAGAACCTTGTAAACACAACACCGTCTGAATATGTTCTAATGACGGAAAAAAAAACAACAGCACTCGTCGTCTGCTAGCTACATCGACCAAAGTATGGATGGAAACCGAACATCAACACTTGGCACTTAAGAACTGAAATGAAATAAACAAAGAAAACATTCCTCAGTATGTTAATGTACATTGTTGTAAACAACTAAATGCCAACTGTAGGGCACGATAATAGACAATCAGTTTGGTTGGTGTTTGGCATACCAAGACTGTGTCACCATGAAATGACATGCACCATGTCCAGTGTAATGTATTCCCTTTTAAGTCTGTAAAATTGTGAACAATTTGTTGGAAAAATAAACATTGAACGTGTCTGTGGTGACACTTTTCGGCCTTTGAATACTGAAATTGTAAGAATGTGAGAAATCTTGAAGGAAAACCAGGCAAATCAGCGTTGGAGAGAGAAACGCGGCTTTGAGGCTTGATGCTTTTAGATCCCAGGATTGCAGAGTATGTGGTTTTTGCATCTTAAAAAGACAAACTGCAAGGCACTGTAAAATCTGCAAATAATGGTAACGACCGGTTACCTCGACATCATTAAATCCAGTGAACAATATGACCTAACGGGCTCTAATTTGGTCCAGAGGGAGAGGGGAGGCGTCTGCAGCAAACAGGTGGACGTTAATGCGACATTTTGGCAGTGCCAGGTCGAATCTAGCAGTAGCATTCTTTTTTTTTTTTTTTTGAGGACAGCAATACATCTGCTTCATTCACTTACTGATAATCCTGGAGACTTTACTGTTCCAGCACTAAGAGAACAAATCGTATTGGAATATCCGAAGAAAACAGCAAACTGTTCAATATCACATTGTCATAACCGAACTGAAACATTACAAAACAAACAATCACTGATTTAAGTTAATGGTGATAGCAAAACATGAACAGTTTTACATTCACGTATCTCTCACAGGGCTTTACTTTACAGGTGAGATTCAGACTCCGATCTGAACTGAAAACACGTCTTCTTGCCTTGATATTAACCATCACGGAAAAAGCCAATTGTATTTGAAAAGAAAAGTCTGGGTGTCAGTTCACTAGAGAAGAAAATATGGCTGTAAGGGGGTTCATACTGACACCAAAAGAAGACTGACACAAAGCGATGCACGATGGCTCTTCTGTAGACATTTGGCCGACAAACTGTGTGTTCCTTTCTCCCCCTTCAAACAGATCACTCTGTCTAATGGCTAAATCCCAAAACTCAACAACAAAAAATAAGAAACTCATATTGTACACAACCCCCTAAAAATAATAGTTCTCATAATAGAACCAAAAAAAGGAGCCAAATACACAGATGTTAGGAGGGGTTGTGTGCACTGTGTGTGTGTCATTATGTGGTACGTTAGAGTGCAAAACCTGTCAGGGGCTGGTAAACAAATCAAAAACCAGAAATAACCCAAAACCGAAACCGAGAGCTTCACCAAGATAAAGAAAAGAGACAAAGTTCTGTCTGACAAAAGTGTGGGTGTCACAGTCACTTTTTGAGGGGCTGGTAGACTGAGGCGTTGGGGTCCAGGGACGAGGGACTATTGTCCATGAACTTGGAGGAGTAGTGCGGGGTGACGGGGCTGAGGTTGCTGCCGTCTGAGGAGTAGGACAGGCTGGGCATCACTGCCATCACCTCTGCTATCTTCTGCTTCAGCTCTGCAATCTCCTGCTCCCTCTGGTGGATCTGGCCTGGAGGAGACGAAGGAAACAGAGACATTCATGTAACAGCATGGAGGGCAGAACAGGGGGACATTTGTACTGAAGTGTCTTTGCAAATTGAATCCTTGACAGATTTATAACTTTCCAGTGTAGGTGGGTAAAGAGAGCCCTTCCTATACACTGGCATTAGAGCTGCAATGATTAATCCATTAGTTGTAAACTTTAAACTCAATTGCCAGCAGGAAAGAAAAGTCTTTATAAGGTCTTTAAAAAAGGTATTTTTATTGTTTCTTTCCTTTTCTATGACAGTTAACTAATTATCTTTATGTTGTGGACCCAACAAGACATTTGACGACTACACCTTGGGCTTTGGGAAACATTGATCGACATTTTTCACCATTTTTAGACATTTTATGGACCAATCAATAAATCCAGAAAATAATCTACAGATTAATCAACACTGAAAATAATCATTAACTGCAGGCCTAGCTATATGCATGACATCCTTTATCTTGGTTTATGTCATTCTTAGAGCTTGACCAACTCAATGCAGATATAAGGCAGTAAATAATTCTAATATCAATATTTCGGCCGATATTTCATATTAAAAGGTTCATTTATTATTGCAAAAGATACAGCATTTAGAAAACAAAACTCGACACTTCTTATGGTACTTTTGACAACCTTCTCCGCCACATAATTCACTGTAAGATGGGGCTACTATTAGCTAACATGCTGGCTAATACTAATTGTGTTAGCTATTAATAGACTGCTACGCTGCTCTCCCATTATAGTGCTTATTTGACAGGTCACAGCAGGCAATAGCTAATCATATTAGTAACAACTGCCCACTAAATGGAGCTGAGCCATCATTAAGGAGATTCATGTCACTGGTGCTTTCCCTGCTATGACAAGTCAGAATGTCTGCTGGGAAAAAAGGCCTATTACAGTTAGGTTACCTCCGCAGTATAATGGTAACTGTAGTGTGAAAAAGATTTTTCTCAGGAGCTGTTGTGATATCAACATTATAAGTGAAACACTAAACATACCACACTTTCATCTTTTACTATTAACACAGCAAAATAGAAAGACCTGAATTTCTCATTTCAAACTAGCATGGACACCAGACCCAAATCTGTTGGAACCCATGAGCCGGGCCAGTACAGGTCAAGTATGTCACCTCAGTTGCTATTTTGTGCTGTGCTGTGCTGTGCTGTGCTTGAGTGAAAAAAAGTGATAAGTGATAATAAGTGTTGGATCTATTGTCTATGTTGGAGCTATATGTCCTGTTAAGTGATGGGGTTTGTCATTTACGCAACAAGGCTTTGAACGCAACACAGAGGCTATTTGTTACTTACACTGTACTTGTGTGTGATCAGGGTAAACAGGCAAGCTGTAACCACGGTAACAACTTCAGACATGAAAAAACAGAAGGCCTGTCACGTTCAGGTTGGGCTACTCTCTCGGTTTTGGACAGAAAAATGAGGCGCGACCGCACTCCTAATACTGTTCAGTATGAACTGTAACATACATATGTACATACGGTCTACATTTCACTGCTCACTGTAATATTAATATGCAGTGTTTGAATAACTGGCTTGAATGTACCTGTTGGACACAGGTGCTGGTCTGTTTTATATGTATATAAAATACAAAAAAAACGTAACTTTTAAAACACTCATTTGGAGAAATCATTTGATGTTTTATGCCTTAAATAAATCAAACTAGCAGACATGAGATCTCTGCTGTAAACATTCAGATGTGCTGGGTTTAAGTGCTGAAGAGTAATCATTTAATCCTGTGGGTCTGTGGCACTGAGAGCAGCCAGAAAGACACACAGGAAGAAACCACTGTAGGATCCCGCGAGCAAGCTATGGAATGGAAACACAATCAGTGCTGCAGTGTTTGTGGCTTTGTGGTGTGGTGGTAATGGCTCAGGCTTATTGAGGCAATTTCCAAAAGCAGAAATAATTATGCGCAGACACTCGGTCACACCTGGTTAGAAATAGTTACGGCAGGGTTTGGTGTGGTTTCAGTCGCTGCTTCCTTGTTTACCGTGGCTTTTTAATATTCCATTATCTGCTGACTTGATGATGATGATGGCTCCAAGCTTAACAACTGCAAACTGTTTTTTATTGCTTTCTCATCATCGTGTAAGGATGGGTGATTTCACCTTCTGGTCACTGCCTGTATAACTAAAAAAGTTCCATTTTCAACTTCTCTCTCTTAGATCATTTGTCGCTCCCGTCAAGCGCTTTGCATAATTTGTTACCAATTACCAACAGTAACATCACAGCCCTCCAGCCAACAGCTACCTTGTGCTATCTCCAGCTGTCTCTTAGCGTCCCCCAGTGCAGAGAAGAGGTCCAGTTTAATCCTGGTCTCAGCGCTCAGGCTGTTCTCCAGGTGCTGGGTCTTCTCCTGCATGGCCGACAGCGCTGACATCAACACCTCTGTGTCCTTCTCATTCTCTTTATACTTCCGCAGCTCCTGAACATGGCAGGATAGGAAAAGGAAAATGAATGAGAGAAGAGATAAACACTCATCAAAAATGATAAGCTACTAAATGCTCTTATTTTCTAAACAAAGCTGTTACTGTGCTAAATGTCTGATGCTCTCCAAAGGCACAGGAGGTCTATTCATTTAATTACATCAATTACTCAAACTTAAGAGGCATATAATTTGAGTGAAGTGATCGCATTTGTTTCAAAGTCAAGTACTGCAGCAGCTTTCGACTGCAGATGAGAGCACATTTACAACTCCACAGCATTTAGATAATCTATTCTACAGTCTGTTTATCTTTCACCAAAATTGTTTTCTTATCAGATAATGAGTTATTCCTTCTCACCTGACACTTGCCCTCCAGATCCCTTATCTGCTCCTCCTTAAGTTTCATGTCCATGCTGAGCTTCTTACACTCTGTCTCCAGCTCTCTGATGCGACCACGCAGAGAGTCAGTGGACTCCACTCTGTTTGACAGGAGAGAAAAAGAACAACTCTGTGAAGAGCCGGAAGGCACTACACCTCCTGTGTTGATATTTACAGATTCAATCTGTTCAAATTTTAAGTTCATTTAGACAACACAAAGCTGGGTTAGATAATGAGATCATGATACCTTGTTGCAGCAGCTAGTGCTACCGCTCTGGCAGCAGTGGCCTCTTCCATCTTCTTCCTCTTCCTCTCCTCAGCCAGCTGTTTCTCAGCCAGGGCACGGGCCTCTTGCTCAGCCTTTAGCCTCTTCTCCAGCTGGGAGATGGTCTGCTTATCTTTCTGCTTGGCCTGGACGGCACTGTGGAGCCTAAAGAGTGGAGAAGATCATAGTCAACCTGGCTGGATCATGATACGCACTTAGCACAGGCTCAGAGATTAAATGTGCAGTCTCTGAGGGATTCAGACCTGGTATTAACGTCCGTCCTGAGTGATCCGATCACAAGAGGACACCTCGAGACCGTCAGTTCACACCTGACATTAACATACATCTTGAGTGACCTCTTGTGATTGGACCTTACTTTCCTGCTCTTCATGCAAATAAACACGATAATCACTTGAAGAAACAGAAGAGATCTTTCTTTTACACAAATAAAGAAATATCTTTGTGTATAAAGTTTGCCGAATTAACAAGAAGGCTCAAATAGAAAGAATTTGCCACAGCCAGCATTGCACCAAATTGAAAAAGTGTTCTTAACTGAACAACTCACAAAATTGAGCAATTTTTTTAGGGAGTCTGGGGACTCTCTCCACAGGCAATAAAGAAGTAGATTGTATTGGTTACTGTTTACTGTATTTGTAAAATTCAACATTGTCTTCTGTCATAAATTTAGTGTAAATGATGAAATCAGCTGAAACAGTGTTCAATCAGCTGCTAAATGTTTGCAAGTAAGAAGCGCGTTAGACACAGAGGCAGACAGGCTGGTACAGCAATGCTGCGACAAACTTTTGACAGTGAAAGAAACGACTTAATATATTGCATTTAATGCCAGATTTACAAGAACACATGAATGATTCAGAATTGGTCGTAGCTGTTTCGCAGAGTTTAAATTTCTCCTCACTCAGCAACTCTTAAAATCACACTATTCGTAGGGGAGTCTGGGAATATCATGGTTACTTATTCAATGGTTAGTTGAAACAGACGGTGTATTCACAAATGTCTGCTGCCAACATTGGCAGGTTAAGAGAGCCCATAATACTGTATACGTTACATTGAACCACATGGAAATCAGACAGCGTGTAATCCATTCTGCCTGTTGTTGCTGAGTAGGCGGTCTTTTGGTGTGGCCGAGGACATGTGTGAACACACTGCTAAAAGAATGCGGTCGCATGCGGCCCAGACCATATCTGAATGTGGAGTGATCGGATCTCAAATGTGTCCTCAATGCACCTTGGGGGTTCTCATGGGTATTCATTTCAATTTTACAGCCTCTCTGCCCCTTTACTGGCATTATAACTCAAACTGAAATCCTTTGATAATGTTTGTAAATACACCTCAGATTTAAAAGGTTTAACCTTTAAGGTTGTTCACTGATAACACATCATTACACTAGCAGAGAAAGCAATGTTTGTGTATCCAGGCTTAGTCAGAGACCTCTGGAGAAGGAGACAGGTTCAGTTGTTACATGACCTACAAGTAACTTATAGAGATAGACGTCATAGACTTAATCTGCTTTTAAAGCCCCTGTGCTTCAAACACAGTAGTTTGTGCAATGTGTTCAGCCGGAATTGATACGTGATGATTCCTCTGTGGCTTTTTGTGGCCTTTTTTTTAAGGAGGAAGTGACGCACTGTGAATGGTAGCTGAGCTGATAACAGTGTTGTGGGCGAGGGGAGCTCAACTGCTGACACTTGATTTGTCAGGTGATTCAGTCAGTTGAGTTTGAAGGTATCATGTTAAAAATGTTTTCATACATGTGCTGAACCCCTATGCAGTCTTTCCTCGAAGGCATTCATAGTGTTGGATTTTATTTTTTTTTTGTACAAAAAAAGTGATAGAAGTAGTTGCGTGAAGAAGCGAAAGTATCCTTTTCCTCCACACAACTGACTAATCATGGCGTGAAGTGGGGCGTGCTTGCCAGAGTTTCAGTTTTTTGGAAAGTTTCTGTGGTTGAAAGGGTGTGTGTGTGTGTGTGGGGTTTCAGATGCTGTTCGACTAATTTACGCGAATGACACCTTTAAAGCCATCCTAGAAATGAGTGCTCTCACACAATGTATGCCTTGGAGTCGAGATTCAAATCAAATCTCATACTCTCATTTACATTAAAACCACTCTGATTATTTCAGATTAAAATTAAATCTAATCTAATCTAAATCTATCTAAAACTGTGCTGGTAAAGGAAATTCCTCTGAGATTATTTAGGATGGCTACAACAGTACAGTATGCTGTAGCGCCATTGTTGTTTTGTTTTTGAAGATTACTCTTATTGTAGGAGCAGGATAATGTTTCATCTTAGACAATATTTCATTTCGGTACCTCCCTGTCACCTGCACTCTCTCTCCTCTTGCCTCCTGGGTGTGGCCACAGACCTGGCAGCGTTTTCCACTAGGGCTGTTAAAAATATCAATAAATATCGGTACTGAATATCTGAAGCTGTTTCAATACTAATTTTCCACAGTAGCAATACTGATACCAGCTGTGCTTTCTCGCTCTCTCGTTTCCGACGGCAGACTGCACTGTCCGCATAAGCCCGCCTCCTCCCACTCATCTGTCTATGGTCAGAAGTAATTTGTCTTAAAAGCTGTTGTGCTTAACACACAGTACACAAGTCTTTTTATATTAATCTGTATTTAAAATCTAAAATTTTCTGCCCTCAATGTTACAGTATGCCATGTTTTCCCTGTGGTATCGAACAGTGTATCGTATATTGATATTTTTCAAGGTATTTTAGAAATTCCAGTATCGTGACACTTTTTTCTTTCAGTTGGGTATACCAGGCTATGTGACATTTTCCTGTGTGGTATTGTAAAACTAGGCAAAATTCAGATTTGATTCTGGGACACATTGTACTTTCATTGATTCTGTGAAATGGGCGATAGTGGATAGTAGAGAGAATCCTCTTGTGTTTTACACAGTGCTTTTACATTGTCGAGTCTCTTCAGCGTAGCCGCTCTGGGACGCTTCTTACAGTGGTATTTTTTAACATGATGCGAAGTGACGTCACATGCTGTCGTGGTGGGAGTCAGCCAGGCCCTGTGGGTGGTTTGTCATTATGTGGTTCGCTCGAAAGCCATACATCTATCTGAACATTACGCCAGGAGCAATTCATGCTTGTACAGGACAGAAAAATGAAGAGGGGATGAAAATACATTAGCAAAGCTCCAGCTGTTCTTCAATGCACTGTGGAGATCATGTTTTTGAATACACCCACAAAACCCTCCAAAAGCCAGTACACTGCTCCTTGTTTGTTTTTTGTTTTCATCCCTTAACTAACCAGCTCCCTACCTCAACATGCTGTCGAGGAAATTATATTTATTGCGTAACAACTTGAGTTGATTGTCAGGGTTACGGTACATGCACCCACTTGTTTTGTAACAGCTCGTTGTCCTGGCGGAGCTGGCCCAGCTCCGAGCGAAGGCTGCGGTCCTGGCTGCTCAGAGAGGAAAGCTGACTCCGCAGCTCTGACTCCAACTGCCTGTTGGCCTGAAGATCTGCCTTGAGACGCTTCACATCCTGCTCCAGCCTTTAAGAGGAGGAAAAAGAGAGGGCCATGGCATCATCAAAAGGCAGCTACAGGAAACCACATCAGCAAAGGCAAACGAGGAGTGGGTATTTGAAAGGGGTGAACAGTGGGTGTCTTACCGTACAAGAGCGTCGGGCTTGCCCAGCTGGTTGTTGGGGATGCAGTTCTCCACTGGGTCCTTCTGCCCCTTCCCTGACCCCTTCTGCTTCTTCTCATTCTTACTGGCTGAGGAACCTGGCGGCACGCTGCCGTTTGATGAGCTGTGATTCCGCGGAGACGAGTTGGAAATGTTGCCCCCGCCTCCGCTGGCGTTTTTGTAGTTCTTGCCCCCCATTTCCTCTTTAGAAGTAGAGTGTGTGTTGGTTTCGGCATGTGTGTTTTCTCCTGCCAGGTCGTTATTCAGTCTCTTTGCCCCGGCGTAGTTCTCTATGTACTCTGTCTCCTGTAGTTTGGAGTCCAGTGCGTGTATAATACTGTTGTTATTGATTCCAATTGTGTTTTGTTTTTTGCCCTCACGCTCTTTTCCAGTACTGTCCTTCCCTTTTTCCCGGTACTCCAGTTCTGGTAACGGGACTGTGGTGCTTTTCTTTCCAGGAGGTGCACCGTTTTGTGATATTACTGTGGGCTCTACCTCTGAGATGCCTTTAGCTAAAGCAGCTGAAAGAGAGCAAATACAGGCAGTGTTAGAAGACGCTGGACAGAAATAAGCAAATCCTAAATCAAACATGGACTGAATGATGGCTTTTTAATTCGGTTCATTTAGGCTGGTGTGAAAGCTGTCAAATTGAATCTGGTGCCAACCAAATAAGAGGACTGAGACTGCTTGAAAAGGTGGGTCCCTGTCTGCTTCCAAGCGGGCTCTGGTGCGGTTCGTTTGTGGTGTGAAAGTAAGGGTTACACCCACACCAAACACTGGATTTTTGATTAGAGATATGTGATTTTAGCAGAGTTCTAAAAGCTATTACTAGGAAATCAGTCTGTTGCCTCAGGAGCTGTTTGTGACACCAAAAAAGATAAATAAACACATATGGTTCAGTAAAGGGCAACATTTTTTTCCTGTGCTGGTCCACGTAGCACTGTTAATGCAGGATGAGATCACCAAAACCGTCCAGTTAATGAGTTACTTGACAATCTGTGAGACATCATGTTTCTCCGCTTAGTTCTGTAGTTGCTGATTTTTCCCCCATTGGTCCACACTATATCAACAGAACTACAGGTGTGGAAGCAATAGGGTTGTAACCAAAGCAGAACTTTGTCAGTCAAATCCACATCAGCCTAGATGAGACTATCAGATTTCAAAACGTGAAAGTAAAAGTGGGCACAAAAGTTCAGTGACAAATTCCAGCGCACCATGGAGCGGCTCGCCTGCCCAACAGAGCAGTGGACAGCAGTAGCGGAGGTTGTACCACCATCTGGTTCAAAAGAAGTTTAACTGACTTCACTGACAGTCATCACTGGAGCAAGAAGAATGGAGTTGTGCTGCCCTGTGTTTCTATCACTCCTCTCCACTTCAGCAGTGAGTTTTGTGGTTTGTTGTCATTTAGAGACTCTGTTTGTAGCTTGCCACCCTGTTGCTCCTGCACTGCTGTGTGTTCAGTGACGCAGCTAAAAAATCAAAGGTGCAATGATTCGACTGACAAAATGTGAGTTAATTGTGGGCCTTCTCCACTCACACCATCGACTTTTAAGGTGCAGCCCTAGAAGGAAACGTTAAATGGACAGTTTGCTCCAAAATTAAAAAATACATATTTTTTCACCTTGATTATCTTGGCTCATGATTTCTGGAGAGAGAGTTCTGTTGAATCTTTCAAATGTCATTGGCCGCGTTTCCCAGATTCGTTAAGAAGCTCTTAAGTGCTAAGATCTTCTTAGGAGCGCTCTTAAGAACGCTGTGAAAGAAGGATGTGTTTCCCAGAGTCGCTCTTAGCTTAAGAAGATCTTTCACTAAGAAGGAAATGTAAGATCGAGCTGACCCACTCTTAACAGCCTTCTTAGCGACCAAATGCTCAGTGATCAAGCGCGTCAGGGAAATTTATATCCTCCACTTTGCGAAATAATAAAACAATGCTCAGTGTTGAAATGCGCTCATAGCTGCGGACCACTGGCGCAAGAAAAAAAAAATAAGAAAATGGTAGATGAAAAAAAAACTTTTTATTGAATTACACGTTTAACTTTTCCGCAACATCTGCATATATGAGTTTATAGTACTACACATAAAAAAAACAACAACCCTGTGGCATTTCACAGATATCAAGGGAACAGATGTATTAAACTCAGCTGAACCTCATCCAGAGAGGCTTCCCCTGCTACTCTGCGTTGCCAAAGTCCGCGCGTGTGAGAAACCATGGCTGCAATACAGCACATTCTCGCTGCGAACCAACAGCGTCGCCGTGCGCGAAGCCAGACGGTTTACATAAATGCATACGTGCGTCAGCACTTCTCCCCTCTGGACGTGCTGTCAGACCGGGCTGTCCAGGCAAAGTACCGGCTGCCCCGTGCGGAGATCCAACGGCCGTTGGATCTCTTTGCCTGGACAGCCCGGTCTGACAGCGCGCGCACACACACACGCACTTATGCGCTGATAAAGAGGTGGGTGATCGATCTGCCTGGCATCGATTGATTCAGCACAGCAGCAGCGCGGTGGACAGCTCCCATTAAGAGCTTCTTCAGAAGCTTCTTTGGCTTGATCTTAAGGTTCTCCTAAGAAGGCAGTTAAGAACGCATCTGGGAAACACCCGTATCTTAGCGCTCCTTCTTAGCCGAACCCTTCTTAAGAGCCTTCTTAAGTCCTTAAGAACGATCGAATCTGGGAAACGCGGCCATTTTTGGTGAGCACCACGAGCCTGGTACCATCTCATTTCATTATAATCAAGAGAAAGATGTGTTTTTGATTTTGGGTTGAATTGTCCCTTTAAAATTATAAATTATGTTGGAAATTAAAAAGGTACAGAAATAAATACTCTCTTTGGACACTTTATCAGGTACATCTTCTGTATAAAACCTAGTGCAATCCAGTACAGCTGCTCTGTCACGTCTTCTACGTTTACAAGGCTTTTTGTTTAAACAATCTGCAAGGAGTTAAGTCAACTACATGGTATAAAGGAGGTCACAGTAAGTGGCTTTGATTGTATAGGCCTAGACAAAGTCAGCCACTGAATTGGTTAAGTAACCCACTGCATGTTCATCTGGTAATATTTGCACCCTTGTTCCCTTCTCATGGGTGTCCTGACACCTACTGTCCTACCTACTTTTTGGTTGTTCAGTCTATTGTGTTTTATTTTGGTAATTTTTTTCATGCATATGTGTCAATGTCTTACCCTCTTCTGCCTCCCTCTCTTGTCTCTGCAGCATCTGTTGCTCTGGAGGTAAAGCCTGCTGTAGAAGCTGCATGTAGAATTCATTCTCTTTCTGCACTTCCTTCTGTTTCCTCAGTCGCATCTTGTAGCTAACGTAGCTCTTAAAGCCGAAGCCCAGAGTCACCACTGGATAGCCGATACTAGGAGGTGAAGAGAGAGACACATAGTCAGCTTTTAAGGACGAGTATCTTATATTTTTAGCTATGAACTATTAAAGGATGTACTATTTTTTCTGACAAAAGTTTGACAAAAGGCTCCATATGGTGTTTACCAGTGAGCAGCAAAGGGGCGACACAGGTCTACATGAAAGTTCTTCAGATCTTTGAACCGTATGGCAGCCTCGATGTACACAAATAAGATCCACAGCGATACAGTGGGTAGACAGACTCCTCTCTCTGTGTGAAAGTAAAAGACGAAGGGAAGAAAAAAATATATATCAGCACTCTTGAAGAAACTTGGCAGCCGTGAATTTCTTGCGCACCGAGTCTTTGAGGTGAAAGTGACTGTTTTGCTGGCAGAGATAATAACAGTCGGCAGAAAACTTGGACTAACCTGTGTGCCAGACATACTGGACCCATACGTAGGTGCTGGCAGCGAAAAACAGCCATTGGACGGGGATGAAGAGGAGGCAGATGATGTCTGACGTAAACGCCACACATACGAAGAAGACAGAGAACGCCTAAGAGTAGGAGAAAGGCACAGACAGTTAAATACGCCTTGACAGTGGTGCAGAGATACAGTAGTTTCTGTGTGGAAAACATGGATATACACATGTGCACTAATGTAGAGGCATGTATGCACAAGCATAGCCCCGTCACACTTACACATTAACATGTGCATTAAAAACACACTCAAAAACCTCATCTTTCCCAACCATCAAGTTTGACAAGTATGATACCATCTAAGCAACCTTTATCCCATTTATCCCATCCCGTTTCTTTGCTACGACATGAACAGTACAGAGGCTACAGGTTGGGTAAAAACATGCAATTTAAAAGGTGCACTAGGTAGTTTTGCAACGACATTTTAATCAGAGATTTTCACTGACTGATTTCTTATGCCTTAACAAACTAAATAAACAGACTGACCTTCAAGGACAAGATACTTTAATACTGTTTTACTTTGTTTATATGTGGCGGACCCTGCCACCTTTCTAGCTTCAAACAGTGTTCTGGGGACCTTATTTTCCTCTGAGAACAGCTTGTTTATTCAGATATTGAAAAACTAAATATTTCAGAGTTTGTATTATTACCTCATTAATATTGAAAATATTACAATTCATATTTTTAAATTTCTTCTCCAAAACGCTGTGTCCCTTTATTGTCAGGTGGAAAGGGGGAGGGGAGGTTTAGGGTCATACAAACAGGCTCTTACCAGTCCCTGATATCTGAAGGAGTCGTAGACACTTCGAATGAAAAGCCAGAAGGGCCACAGGTACTCAAACCTGAACTCCAGCACAAAGTCGGCCAGCAGAACTAACACCCACACCACCAGGAACTTCAGATACAGGAACGTGCTGCGGGAAGAGACAAGATAGAGAAATCAAGATGGAGAAAATCAAATGGAAGACACAAGAACGTGACAAAGACAGGATGCTAAACAGGGTTTACAATGGATTTAGATGGTATCATGACAAGCGCCAGGTTTATACAACAGTCTAATGTTTATAAGAACGACATCTTGGGTGTGACTGAAGCATCACCTCAAGGTCTTACTAGATTCTAAAGCAAATTAAAAGGGGCACTGTGCAGTTTTGGAGAGCAAATTCAAACTCGGAATTTTAATATTTACAATATTAATTATTACTATTTTTTCCATAACTGAATAGACACGCTGTTCTCAGAGGAAAATAAGGTCCCCAGAACACTGTTTGCAGCTAGAAAGGTGGCAGGGTCTGCCACATATAAACAAGTAAGTAAAACAGTATGAATTGTATTGTGCTTTAAGGTCAGTTTGTTTAGGCATAAAAAATAAGTCTCTTTTGATTAAAACTACATAGTGCACCTTTAAGGTCACTTCTACAGTGCAACCATGAGCGTGAATACAAATCTGGATATTCCCACTAATTGTGTTTCTATCATCAAATTAACTGACTGAGATAATAATGGTTGAGAAACAGTCAAACCAGTGAAAGAGAGGTAGATAGAGAGAGACACAGAGAGAGAATGTATACAGTGACATGTCTGGACATGTTCTTTAAAGCACAGCTGGTGTCTTTTTTTCTGGCTCGCCATCAATCAATCAATCAATCAATCAATCAATCTATATCTATAGGAAAACAGCTTGCTATTTTGATATTGCATCTCCTTAAGTAGGCCTAAGATGTGCGCTTTGCATGTCCCAGTTAAACCTGATTGTTTTGCTGGTAATGTTTGATCGGCGTATTCCAGTTTCAGACCTCTGGCAGACAAAGCACAGGTGAGACCCCCGCCATAGCATCACCCCGGACTTCAAAAGAAGCGCTCCTGACGCTGCTGCTGTCAGCTCGAGCTAAAGCTTCATTATTCTCACAAGTTCATGCTCTCTTTGTTTTAGCTGAAGGGGTTTCCATTGTGCACAATGTGTTACAATTCATACTTAATGTCCAGAGTCTGGCGGCCAGCTTTCATGTCACATATAGCCAGAATTTGAATTAAAAGAAACGTTACCTAGTCGGGGACAAATCACGTACGAGATGCCTTCTAAGTAACGTTAGGCCGATAATTTTAACAATACGCGGGCATGTTCAGTTAGCTCCTTCTGTAGCTCCTAACCAAAGCGTGCTAAAATATGAATGTAGCAGAAGCTGGCAGCCCCGTCTTGACATATGCAGAGAGGCGCCATTGTTATACAATAACGTCCCTCCAGCCCCTTTTTTGTACCTGCTATATATACCCTCGGTGATTCGGTTCCGTTTTAACGGCCGTCGGAGTTTGCTGCAGTCCGCATTGCGCCGCTTCATCCTCCCCCTGTTGATTCACTTGTGATATCGGTCTGGTAACTGGAACTGGAAATGTCATTCGCTCATCCTAATTTTCACACTTCTTCAGTTATCCACCATTGTTGTTGTTTTATGCACATGAAACAAAGAAATAAATAAAAACAGTCCGCGGAAGGCCCTCCCCTTTTCACGACACGCTGCGTCCTCTTGCCTGCGCTTGACGTCATGACGCCGTCGGTGGCGTAGCAAACATGGATGCCTCCAACGAGTCGAGACGTTTCTCTGAGTTTTAAATATTTAATAGTCGTTACTGGGCGGTAAGTGTGTCAATAACGGGTTATATTGAAGCTATTTTATTATATAAGCTACCGTTTGTTATGTATACGCCACTGGTGCATAAAATGAGCGCACACACACGATGTTACGTGTTAAAACGTATCCATGCTGACTCCACGTTTGTTTGGCAAACTTGGTCAGGCATTTAACCATGCTTGTGCTCTCTCAACAAAAATGTGTTTTGCCTCAAGCCTATTCAGCAGCGACTTCATGACCAGTCTAGATATACATATATGTTCGACAAAGAAGTTCGTGGTGTAATATGAATGCATTTTGGGGAGGTTTAGGTGAAACATGCAGGAACCAGGTCTACAGTGATGGATACACTGAGAGACAAAAAACAATCACAAGTTTTAAATGAGCTTTGGCATTTCTTGATGAGAATGAGAACGCATTGCATTTACATACATATCGTGATGTTTTTTGCTTTTGTTGGTTTAAAGTGGTTGTCCCCAGCACAGCATCTAATTACCGATCTACACTGGGTTTATGTTTCAACAGATGATCATGGACGAGGTAGAGAAAATGGAGCCATCTGCTGTGGAAATAGAGAAGGAGGAAGAAGAGGACAAAGAAATGGAAGACGAAGGAAGAGATGATTCTGGAGATGAAGAGAAAGATGGAGATGATGAAGAACAGGAAGTTAGAGATGCTCCGGAAAAGGCAGAAGAGGAACCACTTCCACTAGGAACCATTTCCAAGGCAGAAGAGGAACCACTTCCACAAGGAACCACTTCCAAGGCAGAAGAGGAACCACTTCCACAAGGAACCACTTCCAAGGCAGAAGAGGAACCACTTCCAAGGGCTGCAGGTAAAATTGAGAGAAAAATTCCGCCGTTTGCAAAACCCAAGGAGAAAAGGCCAGATGATTGCCTGAACCTCAACAATGAAGTGGTGAGGATGAGGAAAGAGGTGAAGAGGGTGAGGGCTTTGGTCATCAGGAAGCTGACGCGACAGATGGGCGCCCTGAAGAAGAAGAAGGGGAAGGACACAGAGATTGAGAGGAATCAGAGGAGAGCTGCCAGACTGCTGGAGGAGATCCACGCCATCAAGGCGCTATCACCGGACCTGGTAGGTTTTCTAATTAAATCTTTGTATTCATAATTTTTGGACTACTATTCTGTAATATATTTCAGTGCAAATTCAAATAGCAAAAAGGTAACTCTAATTGATGATACTTTTTCTGATTGGATTATCTATTAACCCATTGCCAGGTCACAAAGACAGCTATGCAGAGGAATCTCAACTTTGAAAAGGAGTGTAAAAACCCCAACTCTACTATGTCTGACCGGGCCATAGCACGCATCGCCACCCACCCCCAGTTCAACAAGAAGATCCAGGACATTAAAATTGCTGTGAAAGTATTCAAAAACGAGCGGATGAGGGGTGGAAGGCTGGTAGAGAAGGAAAAGGTGCAAAATAAAGCCGAAAAGGTGCAAAATAAAGATGTAAAGGTGACTTCACAATCCCCTGACAAAAGAGTGGAAAGACCAAGTGAGAAAGACGAGGTGGACATTATAAAGGGTGAAAAGGAAATCATACACAATGAGGGAGGAGATGGTATTCTCATAGACACTACAGATGCAACTATTGCTCAACCTGTAAAGGAAATGGTCAAAGCAGCTCATTCAGCTGTTACTGCTGGTGATGAAAGGAAAGACTTGCAGTCCAAGCCTAAGAATGTAAGACCAGCATCAGTAAAAAGTAGTACAGTAAAGGACATTGTGAAAAGTAAACCTCAAAGTAAAGATGCAGGAAAGAAGCCCATTCTTAAGCCTGCACCTGAAGTGCTTCAGAAAAGTGATACAGATGAAGACGAGAGTGATGTAGAGTCATCAGATGATGAAGAGAAAGAGTACTTTGATGACAGCACAGAGGAACGTTTCCACAAGCAGTCCTCCCAGTCAGAGGAGAGCGACGATGAGGATGACTTCTTTGTTGGAAAAGTGAGCAAATTCAAGAAGAAGAAGAAGAAAGGTGTAGAAGAGGGGAAGGCGCCTGAAGTTAAAGTCGGCCCAACAGACGAGGTCCAGAGTCAACTTGATGAGCTTGAGTCTAGGCTTAAGTCCAAAGCGACCTCGTTTCAGTCTGTGTTTTGTTCTTCTCTCTCCATGTCTAAACCTGGTGGGGGCAGGGGTTCAGGCAGAGGGAGAGGTGGGGATAAATTTAGAGGCGGAAGAGGTGGAGGTGGTCTAAATAGAGATTTTAGTCAGCAATCCAAGTTTCAAAAGCAGGAGAAGGGAGCAGACAGAAATTCAGGGTCCAGGTACAGCAAGCCAGAGTCGTCAGAGAAGGGTTTCCCCTCTTTTGGCAGAGGGAGGGGGCGAGGCAGGGGAGGAGGTGCCTTTTCCCATCAGGAGCCACAGCAGGCACTGCATCCATCCTGGGAGGCCAGTAAGAAAAGGAAGGAGCAGCAGGGACAAATCCTGGCCTTCCAGGGGAAGAAGATTAAATTTGACGATGATGACTGAGCGGTTTCCTGTTTGTTTACTAATGCTGAATGCATACCTTTGGTTGGGTGTCTCACATGCCATATGGGGTGATTGTTGTTATCTGACCCACAAGTGATTTGTAAAGGTTTACCAACTTGCCCTTTTGTGATCTCAGCATAGTTCAGTGATGTGTGTTGCTGGGCATAAACTGCATACGCATCCTTATGGCTGGAAAACGACAAAAACCTGCAGGTTTTTGTATAAAACATCAATAGAAATGTGTTGTTAAAATATTTTTATTACTAAATACAAATTCATTCCAATTTGTGAAAGACATCACCTGAAGCATGTCAACTTTTGACTGATTTGTAATGATGCCAGTTCTATAAGAAATTATAAATATTGTTTTTTTTAATGTATTAACCTTTACACAATTTAACCGCTTTGTCTGAAAGCTTCAGTTATTGCGTAGTACACATTTTCTGAAATGATGTTTGTTATACACATGCATATTGATTATCTTCTGCAGGGTTCGACTTTCAGCGAAATGACTTTCACTGTTTTTGGTACCTGCCTGTCACAATTGTATGACTTTACACAATACAAAGTTTATATTATAGCTATGGTTTTAATGTATTTTGATGCCTTTGTTTCTAGAAAACATCATTAAATCATTGTGAAATGTTATTTCATTCGTGAAATTGTAAAAGCAACACATACATTAACATTATTACATAGTTTACTGTTTATTTAGTAAGATAATCTACTTTGTTGCAGAGCTCTGCAGCCATTGGTCGGTTACGGCTACGTCACACGTACACGGTGCCCTTTACGCATTGACGACCAATAGTAGCTCACATGCTAATCTGGTTTAAAACTGTCGCGGGGAATCTGAGCCTCGCACTTATAATATATTTATACATTGTCTGCGTTATGAAGACAGATGATAAACAGGATATAGATGGATACAGCCCGGTATACACCGTGCATGCGGTGAAAAAGATAAGATGTGTGAAAGGGTTTCCTGTGTCTGGGAGACCTGTGTCGATATCCACGCAAGGTGTTTCGAGAATAGCACGCCTTCCGGACCAGAAGTACACCGCGTACCCTGGGCAGGACTGTCAAAGTGGAGGTCTACCCCCCCGAGCTGAGTGACAGTCTGCAGTACGGCACACTTCCCGGGCTCCTCACAACCGGAACCGGGCAGGAATCCAAACCCGCTCAGGTAACGTCAAGAGAACAGGTGTGGGGAGCTGGGTCGACCTGGATAGTACACGGTATGTCAACATGCTAGGTGGTCGCTGGGTAAAATCCCACACCGTATGCGTCCATTTTAATTTCGCATAACATCGCCCATTTCATGCGGATCCTAACAGTTAATGTAGCTCACATTACACATGAACAACGGTAGCCGCTTTGGCTTTACGACACATCTGGGCGAGTTTATCATTTAGCTTCCTCTCCGGGCTTGTCCCTCACGATAGGTTCATTTTTTAAAAAACCATGTTGTATGCCTGGTAACATGTACTTAAATCTAGCAAGGCCTACTTGCATGGTTTACCAAATAAGCCACCCTGTGACACGCGACGCCAGTGTGTTTTCTCAGACATTAGCACCATTCGTGACTCCAAATGCAACTTTATTTGGCTGCGTCAAGCACGCTCGTGTTACACTGGTTGTTGGCGGAAGTGCTTATGTTGTCTTCAAAACATAGGCAGATTGTTATTCAAAATAAACTGTACTGCCTCTTTTTAATGCGGTGGAAATTTACTAAAAATACTAGCTGTCTTGTATAAGTGGGTTTGGAAAGGGCGTGTAATGTTCATGAGTAAATTACAGCCCTTAATTTAAGTGTATGTTTTCATGTGGATGGTGTTTTTTGTTTGGAAAATGCCATACAAATGCATTTAAAATTATGTAAAATCATGGTGTGTTCCGTTAATTAAATCAAAAGCTCCAATAGTGGTGTTAGGTGTGTGTTTTCTGGAATAAGGCCGCGGAGAAGTCTGTATTGTTCATTCATACATTAACCACTAAAGCATTGCTGCATACTACAGTCTTTAAACACTATGCTATGGATATAATTATGTTCCATCCAAATTTCCTGATGTGCATTGTGTTATCATAGTTGTTAAATAAGGGTAAGCGTGCGATGGCGTGCTATTATTTTGGTGACGTTAAATTTGTGACTACGGCTACATTTCTGTATTTCCGGTAACTTTCCTCTTGTTGTACCTTTGGCTGAGGCATCACACCGCGCCTTGTCGGAACATACTTTTGCACACTTTGGTCTTCGAGCTTAGCACACGCTGACAGCGCTCGTTCACTGCCGCTTTTCTCTGGGAATACATTGGTAAGGAGGTAACTGTAATCTGTAATGTGTTCATTACTGCCTGGAGCGAACTACTGCTCAGGCCTCTGGTGAGCATGGGAGGGGGATGGGGAGGTGTTGCTCCAACGAGCTAAACACACTGGTGAGGGAAGCTAGCTTCTACCCCAACCCCCCATGTAATAACAATCCTCAATAACGACGAACAACCAGCTCCAGGTGACAGAATTAACTTAATATTACACGTAGAGGCAAATGCATTACTTGTAATTACATGCTGCTCAAGGCACAAGTGAATACAATGGATTCTTGACAAGTTAATACTGTATTGCTGCCCAAGATGGCTGCCCTGTGAGCCACAGGGTTCAATGAGATAACTGCAAGCTGAAAGTCAAAGTTGCATGACCATTGTTAGTAAATATGCATTCTTCTTTCTCTCACTCAGGCAAAGAGAAGGCTGGAGCTGGAAGCCGGTGACCCCCAGGACCGTGAGGATGGTGGTGGGCCCACCAAAGCCAAGAAGCCAATGGCCTCTCACTCTCAAACTGGAGGAAAGGGTGAGACATTGTACTGTAGGGTTTCTAGTATTGAATGCTTTCGTGCTGGGTGATAGAAGTGGTAGATACCAGCCTGTACTCCAACATTTTTTGTTTAACAAACTTTCAAACCAGTGGCCAGCTCACATATTTTGTTCAACACACATAGTCAAATTAATGATGAAAAATTGCAGTGCCATACGTGGTCTTTGCTGGTGTTTAACATATCCTCTAAAAAATGGTGCAACCTCAGTTTGATGGTCTGGTGAGCTAGATTGTGATTTGTCTCTGTGTCTATATGTGCAAACATTCTCTTCACGGTTGTTTTTAAGTGCTTGTTATCTGTAGGAAGTTACCCAAAGTTTGCTATTCAGCCTCATTCACACCAAATCAGGCATGACTTGTGCAGGCAGGGCTGTGCAGTAGTGTGGCAGAACACAACTGGGAGACTGTCACATCACTCTGTGACCTCTGACTGCATTTCCCCTGGTTTCTGGCTCCCATCGCAGGAGCACCAACTCTTCCAGACAGGCTTTTTCCAGTGACGGCAAGTTTTCAGAGGATTTCTCCTCCCTTGCTGTTGCAGTCTCCTGGCAGCACGTTGTTGTTTGAGGCAACTCAGAGCAGATTTGCAAAATGTTTTCGCATATGCCTTTTTTGGTCCCATGACGCAATCTGTTTCACCCTGACACTGAACACGCCATGTCAACTAGCTCCCTGAAGAGAACATGAATAACTTTAATTATAATTACCATAGTAGACTATATTCTTAGGGTTGATTTATACATTGTGTGTAAATGGCTTAAACAGCAATTAAAGTTGACTAGCTGTTGTGATTGCTGGTCACTGCAGCACAACATCATGTTGCTTTTATCCAAAAGTTCATTCGGTTTAAACTTTTCACTACAGAGCCGCTGCATTTTTCTATCGGCAACCCTCTCATCCTGCACCACCCGAACTCAAAATGAATGGGAGGACTAGCGCTATCACCACAACATCTGTTATGGTCTGAACCTTCCTCCTAAGAGCCATATTGCCAGTGAAACTCAGTCCCCTTGATGGACTTTTGAAACACTGTTTCTGGTATTCATTTTAGTAACTTTTCCTGAAGTCTCTGTTTTCCAAATTCTTTGGAAATCCACTCTCACTTTGAAAATCCAGTTTAAAATGGATTTATGATAATGAAAGACTGTCAAATGTCCTATGACATGGGAATTTTGAAATCATTTTGCTTTTGTTAGATTGTGTCATAGTGTAAGGCATAAGGTCTCCCCCTGCATCCACTCCTAGTAAAAATAAGCACACTAAAATATGACATATTACAACGGATATTGGAATAATTAAAGAATCTTAAAAAGAGTCATCACAAACGTAAACTCTGTCAATCCTCACCTGTTTTTCCAGCTCCCGCCTCCAGTCCCGTAGCACGCAAGGCCCTGTTTGACAGGTCGCGCCTTGACACCTCACTCGGTCGTTTGACGCGGCGATTTGCAGAGATGATGTTGCGCTCCGCTGACGGGGTGTTAGACCTAAACGCAGTCTCCCAGATGCTCGGTGCCCCTAAGAGACGTGTCTACGACGTCACCAATGTCCTGGAAGGGATCCAGCTCATTAAAAAGAAGTCTAAGAACACCATTGAGTGGTTGTAAGTATGAGAGGATGTAACATGTAGTGTAACAGTGTTGTTATAATGTGCACATTATATCTGCTTTAGCTTTGTCAGTATGTTTTGTTGAGTGATACATTAATAGATCTAATTTAAGACTGGCAGGTAACAGCAAGTTATACTACCATTAACACTACCTTTGTTATATACAGTTAGTGTTACTGGTTTTCCTAGTTGTTACTACTTGTCTTATTCATAATATCATCAGGATTGATTGGTAGAGTTTAAGGTTCAGTTTGATGTCTGAAGGTTGATCTGGAGTTAATCCTGTACTGCTGCCGAATGTGTGTGCACAGGGGCAGTCATATGACCGGACTTTTAGATGTCGAGCTGAAGACTCTCATAGAGGAGGAGAAGAAGCTGGACGAGTTGATCCAAAGCTGTACGCGGCAGGTTCACCAGATGTGTGAGAATGGGCATCAAAGATATCCTTTTGCTTGTGATAAAAGACTACCAAATTCAGTTTGGCCAAATAGATTTACCCCAAGTATAATGTGAAAATAATTCAATCTAAACCAACAGCTATTGTGTCTTGGTGTTGATTAGACGGATGAATGTGTGTCTTATGATGTGAGTTCGGAGTGCGGTCATTGAGTTTATCCCCAGCTGTACACAAACATCAGTCTAGGTTGTGTATGTTCCCTAACCTTGAGGATCACATTTGCCTACTTGACTTACGAGGATGTCCAAGGGATTCCCAGCTTTAAAGAACAGACTGTGATCGTGATCAAAGCCCCTGTGGAGACAAAACTGGAGGTGCCACACCCAGAAGAGGTACATTTTTCAACATAATAAGATAATTACATATTTCTCAATGTACAAATCTGTCAATATTATGACGTGTTACTCCATGTTACTGGTGTAACATTGGCAACTAGGAGTGTGAATCTTTGCCAATCTCATAATTTTATTCGATTTAGATTTTTGGGTGTCCGATTCAGAATAGATTCTCAATTCAAAATTAATTGAATTGAATTGAATGGTTAAAAAAGGGGGCACTATTTTCAGTCTTTTGCTCCAGTTTACAATGTGCTAAACCCTTAATTGGGGTCCTTTTTTAAAATCTGCTGAAATACAACATGAAACAGAACTGGAAATTAAGATAAACGATCTGCAGCCTTTTGCATTAATTAATTAATCAATTTGAAAGCATGCATGCATGTATGTGGACAGCAAAATAAGGGGGTGTGTTCTACTGTGTTATTAAGTCCAGCAGTGAGAGCAGCCTCTCTGCTGCACTGTTAGTTTGGGGGAACTATCCTAGAAGACGCTGAGCAGGAGCAGGGTTTTTTGAGGTGAAACAGTTATTTTCTGTAATGTGTTGAATGCTGCGGTGTGTGTTTGTTAGCGGTTGTCAGCTGGTCTCGTTTGTTACAGCTGACCACTGCTCTGAGCCATTAACATTATGTTGTTATGTCTCGTGTTGGCATAAAAAGTAATCACAAAAGTAATCCAGTCATCAAATAAAAAATGCTTGCAACCGCTGCCATGTTTTGAAGATGATACCCTTGCAGTTTAGTTCAGCCTTTATCAGTCTCAACGCTACTAATTAACAGTTAGAAAATACATTTTTGACAATTGTGAATAGATTCTGAATCGTGGGTGTCAAGAATCGCAATTCTTATGTGAACCGATATTTTTCACCCACTCCTATTGCCAAAAAATTAAACGTTCTTCTTTCTGCATCCTCTCATGACACTGTGTCTGTTGTCAGCTTATATTCAAAGACCATTTAATAAAAGCACTCTACTTATTCTGTGCTCAGAGCCTCCAGGTCCACCTCAGCAGCACACAGGGGCCCATCGAGGTGTTCCTCTGCTCTGAAGAACCAATCCCTATGGAAGCCATAGACGGCTGTTTAGCCAAGGATAGCCACATAAACCCGTCCACCAACCAGAAAGGCTCAGCCCCCTTCTTACCTTACTCGTCCTTCGTCCAGGCGTCTTCCAAAGGTGAGTCTTCCTTTAGTTTAGATTGTTGGCTCCATTTTGCTTTATATCTTTTTTTTTTTCTTGCCCCATGTCTCCTCATTGACAATTCCTTAATATTTCCAGACAATGCTAAGCCTACTTCTGGAATCAATAGTATCTCAGACCCGCCGCCTGAGCGGACACAACACTCATCACTGGCTACCATCAACCCTTTTTCACCCATGCCCACCTCCTTCCAACCCCCCTCTGAAGATCAACAGAGCTTCGTAACCCTCACTCCGCCTATGGCCTTCTCTATGGATGGGAAGGAGTACCTCCTGAGCCTGACTGAGGACGAGGGCATCACTGACCTCTTCTCCTCTGTTGACCTGGACCAGTTGCCCCTGGATATGCCGGTCTGAACAGCCGATTTGGAAATACAATACTTTTGGAGGCGTTGGCTATCTTCCCACCAACAGGATATCAAGCGGATACAATAACAGAATGAGTTTTTTTCCCTTTATATATTACATTTGCGTCTCGTGGACAATGCAACTGGGATTTACTGACACTCAAGTGTCAGGAGGAGGTTATCCCAATCCATCACATTGCCGTTGTCTTGGAAGAGCTTTACATTCGAAAGACAGTGAGATGTTTTTATGGATTCCTTATTGTCTTCAGGTCTTTGACTGACCTGCATGTTGTTCGACACTTTGTCTCAGACCTTTAATTGGTTACACCTGTGTTTTCTTCCTAAGTGCCCTTCTTCTTTAAGTCTCAACTCAGGACTTATTCTTGAATAGTAATGTCATGACATCCTGAAGTGATGGTGTTGAAAGACATCATAGAGGATATTTTGTATCATGATCACAGAGGACCCTCTCAACAAAGCCCGATGATTCGGACACTTGTGTAGTGTTTAAGAGGTGTTGATTAAAAGCATTAAAAATGTAAAGTGACCGTCATGTATTTTGTTGGCTTTGCTAGAAGGGGTGCACCAATCCAGCTGTTTATCACCTCATACAGATTACGTTACCTATACTCTGGGTATCTGATGCTGAGTACAGATCTTACTTCAGTGCTGTCAGTTTTGCAAGGCCATTGATTTATGTGGTACTAAAAACTGAGTTGGCAGCCTGGCATGACTTAATGGATGGATATTTGACACACTGGATAAGGACTTGGCGGTATCACCTTAAAATAATATTGCAATATTTTAGACCGTGCCGTGATACAAGATAAATCTATCTCAATATTTTGAAATCTCCTCATAGCACTTCATAAATGCTAGGACTGGGCGACAGTCAAATATCACAATATTTTATCAATACCTCCATTGATATTGCAATAATATTGTAGGGATGAGTATTGATAACCTTCTCAAAATACTAACACAATGAGATTTTTGAATAATCATCATTAACGTGGATATAATGACTGAATGGTTAAAGGCAAGTATTAGAATAAGTCTTAACAGTCCAGTAAGTTCAGAAAAACAGGAAAAGTCAAGGAAAAACCCCTGTGCCATATGATGATGGAACAGTATCCAAAATCTATGATATGCGGTTTCATATCATCAAACAATATAATATTGATGTATTACCCAGCCCCACTCTTAGTAATGAAGACAACGTCATCATCAAACCTAATGTCCATAGATCCTGTCAAGGCTGATCCAGTTTTCCAATTCACAGTTTCCTCTTTAATGGAGTTGCCCTCAGTTTGACATTTAATTTCTAAAATTCTTCTGTTGTTGGGAGTGGTTTGTCTATATGGTTGCAATACTGATTATTGCAGAAATTAGTAATCAGCTTTCCTGTTTAATCTGCTATACATCTTGGCCCGTAACTTGTGCAGGTACAGTAAAACAGCCTGTCTTCTCCCTCGTAGCGGTTTAGAGGCCTGGAACTGACAACGTACTAAACAACTGAAAGCAGACTTGCCTTTTCTTTGCAGTATAAAAACCCGACCTTGATTGCAGAGAAATTTAATGTTTAACAAACTGTCAGTTCTTGATCACACAGTGACTGGTTGCTATACATTTCAAAAACGCTTTGGAAAAGCCTGTTTTTGGAAAAACAGTGTGGTGTGCCTTTTGGAGTGAGGCTGCATACATCATTTGTACATCATATGTAATTAATGGAAAGAGCGGTGCTTCTCTGCAACTTGTGCTAAAAAGCTGAGATTATGTTGACTACTTAAAACCACTAGGAAAATGTGGCGCAAGAAAGAAGCGTACGCAGTACCAGAGGAAAACATTGGTTTAACTGCTGATGCGTTTCTAAGATTGGCCATTTAGGTCCGTGTGTATTAAGGACCTGGAAATATGAAATGTCAAACTGAATACTGCATCTGAGTATGGAATTAATAGCAATGCCACCTTTGTTCCTCTCACTCGATTTTCTTCTCAAAGCCAAATGTGGACAGAGTTCGACCTGAATTGCTCTCCTTGACAACTAAATTCCGCTGCGAGGCACTGAACAACACCTTGAAATTAAAAGCTGGTAAGACTAGCTTCAACTGGCCCAGTATAAACCTGTTTAGCCACAAACCAGGGTAGTCTGTTCGGACATTTTCCAGCTTTAGAATCAGAGTGCTACGAACTGACAGAGGTTTGAACATTCATAAAGTCTCCTGGAATTTGGCCTGTTGGTGGTTAGAGGGGTCGGGAGGATCGTTAATAGATAATAATACATGGCGCCCTGACTATTCTGAAAAACATCACACCAAGGTCTAATCTAGACTTGTATTGGTGTTTTCTTTTAAATCTGTTAAGAGCGTCATGTCGTGAGTTTTCCCATTGTATACCTCACAGATTCTTTTTTACTAGACAAACCACTTGGTGTATCAAATACTTGACACCATATCTGTGCTTTTATGCACGATTTTCAGTTCTGGTGGAAGGAAGTACGGTAACGGACTTTTCTGGTTACGTGAGCTTTTACTGTACATAATCACTTATCTTATTACCACATTTATAGTGGGACAATAATTTCTTCAACTGTTACTTTGAAATGCATTTCACAGCAAACCACTTACCCATAAAGGCATTTATTATTGTTTATATGTTTTAGAATAATAATTAGTTTATTGCAGTCAGTCATCAAACACCCCTCCTCATTGGTTTTAAATGCAGATACCCTCTACATTTAGCTCCTTGTCTTCTGTAATCTACTTTTGACTGTTGTGTGTTAAGGAGAACAATATTTTTTTTTTTTAAATATGTGTTAAACAGTTTATCGGGCATTGTTTTCACCAGCTGTGATTAGCTGTGTGAGAACGTGGGCGATCACTTTGCTTGTTTGCTTTTAAATAGGAACCCTTCAAAACTGAGACTTCTTACTTAGTCTGGCAAGAAGAGGAAGGAGGAAGGAAATTATTCCGCCAAGCAAAGGAAACGTTTCATTAACTGCCAAATGTTTTGTACTTAAACATTTAACAGGCCAAATAATTAAGTGATTAAAATATTAATTGTATAATTGGTTCATTTTGTGTCAACTTATTGATTCATTTACTTATTTCAGTCGTCACATTTGTTGACCATTGGACAATTTTGGCCTTAAAAAGATGCTATAAGTGACTCCAATAACTCACTAACAGTATGTAGTAAGTAGTAGTTAAACATGTATTCACATGTCTGGAACACTATCAAAATGTTTGAGAGCAACAGTTTATACAGTTTGGAAGACATTGGTTACCTGCATTTAATCTTGAAAATGTTACTTACTTTTATTGGTGCTAAAATTAAGTCAACCAATTTGGGGGTTTTTTAAGCACTATAACCTTTAAAGTTCCATACATGTGCAGTTGAACCACTGCTAAATGAATGTGTCCAACACATTTTAAGTGACTACATATAGAGCAGATGAGTTTATTTGCGCAGTGACTGTGCTGTCGTCTGTTTGGATCTCACATGGCTTCCCAAATGTAGCAGTTTGAAGTGTCCTTTGTCACCGCCTGCTGCATGAAAAGATCAGTCATCATGTCCTGTGCGTCGTTTGGGTGTCTCAGACCACTATGCAGTGCTAATATATGTGGAGACACTAGGAGGCAGTGTGATCCCACACAATCCCTCCCATAGTCACATGGCTGTGATGTTTTGAAACTCTGTGACAAAGTGTTCTCTGTCTCTGTGGTAACCCATCTCTTTCTGGGAATTTACTTTAATGAATCTGGCGTCAAGTGAAATGTTGTTGTGATAGCTAAACTCACCTGTAGTGTGTTCGGCTGCCATGTCCAAACATGACAATGTAAATGTTGAATATTCAGTTCCATCCAGTGGAGAAAGTTTTGAAAGAAAGTCTCCTCACATTGAAGTGTAGAGTTTTGTTTCATCACCTCTTACACCAGTAGGGCTGCGGCAGGATGGACACCTGCTGACACGTGAAAATAGAAGGTTGAAATAGAAGATCAGGTCTTCAATGTGAATCAAATAAACAGCTTTTGTAAGAAATACTAAAGATATATTATGTGATATTTCCACATTAAAATGTTTAAAAACGACTAAACCTTTGATACATTTTTTGTTGCGTTGTGTGCGTACATTATTCCAAATGTTTCCAACATTAGCCAAACCCGGAGAAATATGTAATCTAAGTCAAGGTTACAGTGCTTTTGATTAGGTCGCCTGTTGCGCTAACTTCCAAGAGAGATTTGGAAAGAAGTCGGCAAGTGCGACTAAACATGAATAATACACCTAAAAACTATGACCTTGTCCATCAGAAATAGTGTCAATACACATGCAACCTGTTAAACAGCATGTGATAACCCAGTTAAAAGACTGGGGCAGAAGGGGTTAAAACCCATGTTTGACTGACATCATTTCCTCTACTGACCTGATTACTATTCCTTTCAGCTGTTTACTGTCCTTAGACGTGAGACAAAGCACTGGCAACACGCTTGGCTGTCAGGTAGATTGGTGTATCTAAGATATCTAGGGTACATTTTTTTGGTCATCATAAGTATCTCAGATTCAAATTTACAAACATTTATTACACAGATACAAAAAGGCAAAAGACTGGTTGTTTTGGAATCTAGTCTCTAGCCCAGATGGTAGTTATTGTCGGTAGATTTATCAAATCTTCAATTTCAGTCATGTAAAGGTGTGAAATACTCTTTGAAAAAAAAAAAAAAGAAGTCGGAACCAAAGACTTCCCTTGCTTTATTCCTGTATGCATCCACGTAGCTTCTTTCAAACTTTCTCCTATATCTGTCCTCTGTGGAGTTCAAATGTCCCTGCTTCTCTTTGTCTGAGCCTCAGCATCTGAGAAAAACACATCAGTGCCCTCAACATGATGATGTAATCCGTCGGGAGCCGGCAGCCTCCAGACCCGTCCATAGATGGCAGTGTTGCACCTCAAAATCCCACTTTAAACCCAGTCAACCCAGTTCCCCACAAACTGTGGCACACACACTTTGAGTTCATGGAGAGTCACTGGATCACTGCTGTTATTGATTCGTGTGTGTTTCTGTTGTTTTTTCGTCCTCTCTGTGCCACAAAGATTTGCCCATTTAAAAAAAACAAAGTGAATATTGAATTGGGTCATATTGAATTAGGCCTGACGTCAGCCCCCTCTCATCTCAGGAGAGCTCCGTTAAAGATCAGTCAATATAGCTGCCAATCGGCCAATCAATTGGTCAATAAAGTTTCATTTTTAGAGTGCTTTTCCCCGTGACGTGCAAGCAAGTGACGTACAGTAGGAGGTCTTAAAGCGTCGGACAAAACACACAGATGGCTGGGCTTAAAGGGCGAGATAGGGCTAAGTCACCACTTAAGACTCTATCCCTCAGGGAGTTTAGGAGTGACTCTGAGCAAGTGCAATCGGCTCTGAAAGTGTAGGGTGACGGTCCTGTCCAGCTGCCACCTTACCCTAAAATATGGCGTTTGCTTTCTACGCTGCGCTCTCCTCAGCCGGGCTGTTGTTTTGACTGCTGTAATGCTCTGAGGCAGGGACTGAGTGAGAGAGAGAGCGAACAAAAATGAGAGAAGGTTAAAGAGGGAGCATGAAAGCGAGAGGGAGAGGGAGAGAGCGTACTACTGGCCTCTCATTGGCTACCGAGAGCACGCCGTCTTTTTGCGTAGCGCGCGCCCAGCCAATCGGCTGCCTTAACAATATTTTGGGTTTGTGAATGAAATGAATAGTGAGAGAGCAGGACAGGAGTAGTTTGATTCATCACCCGCAGCTCGTGGTGTGCAGAGTATACCAAAAGAGATAGGTGTGCTTGTTTGCAGTGCAGTCTGACTAAGCGGGCCTCTGGATATATGGGGAGAGATCAACAGATGACCACAACAGTACATGTGAAAAGCACCTGCAGGCACTTCTCCATCTGTCTTTAGTAAACAAGTGATTTCAGTCTGAGCGGCACATATTTCAGCGGGAACCTGTAGCTTGAGCAGCACTGATGGACGGGGATGTAGAAGAGCAGCTTCCTCAGTCGCATACCTTTCTCAGTAACCTCTGTGTAAAGTCGTTTCTTTATGCTATGAATTGATTCTGCTTCCAGGCTATCATGCTAATTGCAGCAGCAGTTCTTGGCCTTTTTCCAGAGAAAGAGCGAGCAGTGCTGCCCTCCAGACAAAACACATCTGTGACATTGCCTCGTCCTCTACGCCCCCAAAGTACAAGACAATGTCAGATTCTGTCTAATCAAGATAGTAGCCCTCTTTGCAGAAAAAATCATGACAGAAATCAACTTGTGGAAAGCTTAAAAGATGTAACATTTGAAATTTGGGTAATTTTTGTTACTTTCTGAAATCACACACACTTAACCTAGAGACTGGATATTGTATGAAGAGGAGAATGTATGCACGATGTTACCTTCCCTCTCAAGAGCTCTCAATGCAATTATGTCCCTCACTTTTTGTAAAATTCTCATGTCTGAACCTTCTCTATAACTATAACTTGGCTGTCCAGAACGGTTATAAAAACTTGGGTTCAGGCAGGCAAATCTGTGTCCTCTCCCCTGGCCTGGGCACTCTCCACTGCTGCATCTGCCGAGCCTCTATTATTCACTAGAAGTTTAGAAGTGTGGACAAAATCTTGGCCATCTGTGGAGGAGAAAGACTCAGGGGAACGGAAGTTACTGCTTCGGGTTGCAGTTATACTCTAGTGAAATGTGACCCCCTACATGGCCAGTGTAGGCAGACTGATTGTATTTATCCGTTCCTTCAGATGAGTGTGAGCCACGGTGAAAAATGTGTCTGAAGCACACAGACAAAGGGAAATATGGAGGGGTGCTGGAGCAACGATCTGTCGGGGCTGTGAGGAGCTGAGGGGGCGTTCAAGCTGAAACTGGGTCTTACATAAGGACCTCTTTAATTGTAGTCCATGTGACCTGAGAGTCAGGACAGCATACCAATTGGTTCAGGCATTCTTGGTTCGTTTCTGTCTTGTAACCTTTGTTGCATGTCATCCCCTTTGCTCTCTTACCAGGTCTCCTGTCTCTCTTCTCTGTCAGACTCTAATTGAGGCAAAACTTTGAAAAATAATCTTAAGAAATGCAGTTCTTTAGACCTGCCACGGAAAAAGTGAATCATTGCCAACAAGAATTGAAAAAGGGTTGGCCTAGTTGGTGGACTACTGTATTTGGCAAGCTAATGTCTAAAAGGTCTGACACACCAGGCCGGTGGTCAAGCGTCAGCCATGTCAGGGCCATCGGTGAGCTTCTGTGGCCCTAGTTGCAGCGCATCCCGGCAATGGTTGGCCACTGTTAGCGGCTTTTTGGCCAATTGAGCATGAAGAATTGATAGCGTAGCCCACCGGTGAGAGAAATAATTCTGATTGGCTGATCCGTGAAGCAATTCAGTGCACATGAAGGCAAACGGAAAAAGAAATGAAAAGTCCCTTGAGCCTGTTGCTGTAGTATTCACAATTTCAACAACTTAGTTCAATTTCTCCTTATTTTTGACCTTCACTTCTTCACCAGTGCCATCTGCAACTTTTTGTCAGACGTATTCTCGATTATAAGTGACTATACTAGCGAGAGTGGTGTCAAAAATGCTGGTTTAGCAAAACAGTGGTTTGTATATCTGCATTACAGTCTTCTGTTCCCCTCTATGAATTATGACTACCGCTACCTAGTGGTATGGAGTTCACACAGGTCATTCAGGAGACATATTTGTGGCGTTGAATCCTTTCTAACAACTAACTGAAGGCCATTTCAGTTTTGTGGAGCAGCTTATACTCTGATAGGCGGGTTAAGTAAAAGTCAGTGGTGTAAACAGCTAAACAAGCTACGATGGCTTCCTTCATTGTGTGCTCTCTGTTCCTTAAAAGGTCAGCGCTGTCAGGATGTTGATCAAAGGTGAGGATTCTCATGTCAAAATTCAGTGATGAACTCGACAATAAAATGATAGATTACACTTTCACAGCTACATTTAGTAAATGATAAATACAAAACTCTGACAGAACCTTAAACCTTAATATATTTCCTTTTTTCTTCAGTATCTCATTCTCAGAGTATATCATCTTATAATAACTCAGGCTCTGGCACATTCTCCACAGATAACTGAGGTCACATGAGGCTGATGTTTGTGAATTATTCCTTTTGAAGTACACATGCACAAAGTTAAGTACAGTACAAGTTATCTAAGGTAACGTCCACATGACTCATTCTTGAGCTGTACTGCTTCAGGGGGTGGCCTTCAGGGGATTGAAGCAGAGTAGGCTGAGACGTCACCTCCCCCCTGAGGAGTTTGCAGCGGATTCACCATAGCGTCACTATATGTTCCCTCTGCTGGATTCATAGATAAAATTGACCTCATGTAGAACAAGCTTTTACCAACAATGGACAAGTATCATGCAGATTCTGGAGGTGCTTTTGGACTGGGACAGTCTTGGCAACATGTCATTACATATTTAGTGTAGAAATGTGGCCTAGATGGAGGAAACTTGAGTGGGTATAGAGCTCAAAGTCTGAGGGAAGTGCAGGATGTAAATGTGAGCCAGAAAGGAGAAAAGCAGTAGTATTTATAACTGTCCATAGCAGAAACTGGCACTAGTTCCTTTCCACTCGTGTTGATGGTTCAGTGAGGATGGAGGGGGATCAATTAACTGCTCCTGTCCGCAGGAATCCATACAGTAGGTCGGTGTATCTACTGAGCATTAGAGAAACTGATTTTCCTCTGTCACATGGCCTTTGGGGGCTTGTCTGTACAAAGGTTTGACCTCTTCACAGGGGGCTTTCGCTTTTGATGCGCCCTCTGTCAAGTGTTAATTCGACGCTGACCAGATTGCCATATTTGTACGTGTGCTTTAGAGGGCTCCATCTCAGAAGTGAATATACGAGGCAAGGCTCCAGATGATGTAGGAGTTGGCCGGATCACACACAGCTGGGTCCTGGCTTTGGTAAATGTGGAGCGGTTGGAATGTAATGTCTACTTCCCTCTTGTTCTCTGGTTTGAGGTCTGTATTTTTCCTCTCTTGCACCGGGCCACGCGGTGTGGGTGTATAATGCTTCAGCTGTTGTGATGACAGCCTCCTGACCTGTTGTGAACCTCCACCCCTCTCTCCAGTGGGTATTTACTTTCTTTAGTTCCACTTGGATACATCAAATATTTGCATAGACAAAATCAGACGAGAACCCAGGCCCATAGGCTCCTACCCTTTAGCCAATGGAGACAAAGACCGTCAGTTGTCATTTGCATGTAATTTGCATCGGATCCCCCCGTGACTGTTTGCAATGTCAGGAGGCCAAATTAACCAGTGTTCCGTTTTAGCCAGATTTGCATCTCATTTGCATTAGAGTTGCTTAACGAGGGTTACTTAGCCGAGTGACCCTTGTGGAAACTCCTTACCTCATGCACATAGGAGGAAGATAGTGCGATCGGCTAATTTCATTAAGGGAAACAGCCGTTTGACTGAGAGAGTGCCTTTGGATGTAATCATTAAAAGGGGACGAGGGCTTGCAAGCTGTTTGTAATCAGGCTGTTTTTCGTGCATATGGACATTGTGTCATATTTACTGTAAGGATGAAAGATTAGGCATGGAGGGGATAGCGGGCAGCATCAATCTCACTCAGCATCTTCGAGCAGGCACATTAATCATCCCATCTACGGAAAATCATCCTCATCAGACTCGGGGCCACAGTGAGCACACATGGTGATGATCACTGGATGCAGGAATGGACAGAAGGAGAGTTAGTGGCTGACTGAGCAGAAGCACCGCAGCCAATACTTCTTCATTGATCCCAGGGACTTGGATAGGATGTTAGACGGTGTTTTGTCCTGCTAATGTGTTCATATGGCAGCCCCTGCCTGCGTAAACATCCCAGCAGGCCGGGTGGCTTCACACGCGGGCCAAATCATTTAAGTCCTGCATCCTCCCAGGTTGATCAGTGCCTCCTTCCTCCAGAGAGGCTCCGGATTTTTCCCTCTTCCTCTCTCCTCTCTCCACTCTCCACTTCCACCTGGTTATTTGTTTGTATTCTTTGATTTATAGAGAGCAAGAAAGCTTTGTGGGCAGATGGATTCCCTCAGATATTATTTTGTGGATTTCAATAAGGAGAATCAATTCTGGCTTTGTTTGTGGAATCAGGCCGCACTACAAACTCATACACCGACATCAACCGGGGCAATATATCATCCACAGAAATTTCATCACGTTTGTTTGCTCTTGAAAAGAAAAAGTCAAGGAATGAAAGACAGAAATCAGGCCCGTATTCCATGAGGAATTGTTGCACCGTTGCTCAGTAGTGTTTTTCTATAAGCATTACCTCCAGTGAAGAATGTTACATCCAGGAAATGTGATTAAATCTCAAGGATTCATCAAATGCTTTCATACATATTGTATACGTTCTTTTGGCATGGTTCCAGCTGCATTTGCTCTCCTGTTGAGTGGTTTTATTAGGAAAATTTGACTCCTTTTCTCTGTATGTGCGCTAATCTCATCCATACAGGGGGAATGAAAATGCCCTTGTTGGCTAAATCTGCAATTATTCCCTCTGTAAGCGGACTAGCCAGCACTCACACCCTCATTACCAGTGTTTAAGTGTTTAGTGTTGTATGAGGTGCTTAGCCGTGAACATGTACTTGCACATGTGCTCATACATACACACGCACACACACACACACACACACACTGCAAGGCTGGTGGTACGTCTAATGAAGGAGAAGGCCTTGAATGGTTCCTATGCTGTGATGCATTAAAGCTTAATAACCTGTCCTTTTCAGCTTGCTCTTAAGAACATGCTCCAGAGCTGATAATTGGAAAGATATTTGCCTCTTTCTCTTGCTCTCTCTTGTCTCTTTTGTCTAATGGCTGCTTTCAGTTCAGTTGGGTCTATAATTTCTCCTTGAAAGATTCCTTTTTCCAAGTCATATTTTGACTCTTTACCCTCAGTTCATGGATGAGGCGAAAAATGTGCACATTGAGGTCTGTAGTAGTTGGTAACCTAACATCCCTCAAATGTAGCCCGTGATAGCACATGACCAGACGTTATTCAGGAGTAATCAAAAGGTCGAGACAATTTTGGTTTAACCGAATTAAATCGAGCTAACAGTGCCTGAATGAAAAAATAACCTGTATTAGCCTAAATTATATCAAGAAAGGAATGTCATCCTCTCTGCTGGAGGTACAGTAGATGTGTCTTATTTCCCCAAATGTGATGCGAGTCCAACAAAAAGGGACCTGCCAAAACTAAAACCATGCTTGAAAATGCTTTTTATATGGTGGATTTGGTAGTTTAATAAAATAATTCCAACTCAAGGGCTTTCAAATCCTAACCCCTGATTAAGTTACTGGATTGCACGTCAACAGATCCATCAATCTATCCAAGGCCATCACTGGTGAAGACCATGTAAGATGAGGAGAGAGCTATACAGTGGACCTTGACTTGGATTATTTTTTTTATTAAACTATTATTTCCAAATCAATAATGAACCTTGATGCTAAGCCAACGTGCAATAAATGAATGGAACCTTGACATCCACTGAATTTGCACTTCATCAGATCCATCTCCATCACAAGTGAGAAAAAACTTCCATCTGCTTATGATGTGATACGGGTGAAAGCCCCAAAAGAAGCTAGTTAAGGAACCATGACTTGACTTGGAATTGTTTTGTAAAAACTAAAAAGAACAAATTCCCATTTCTAGAGTCCTCACACACAGACCAGTTTGGCAGGAAAGTGTACTGATACCACATTAGAGGAATTCTGGTAGTGATCAATTCAAAATTCAAGAGGTTACCTGCCGCCATTGTTGCCTGATGATATGATTAAATGCTGGAGCATGCCTGTCTGGGCTGCACGTGACTGAACTGGACAGGTGTAGTTTCTGTTTTCAACCGACCTCCCAACAAGAAGTTGAATCCTACAGTCAGTATGCTTGATGCAAAGGTCTGCATGAGGTGTTGAGATTTGGTAGGTGTAGGCATCAATCCTCTATGATCTACGATTGCCAATAACAATCGTTCTCTGTGTAGACCAGCAGAGATGATATGCGAAGACCACAATTCAAACTTAAGACATGGTGGAAGGGTCATTCCACCAGTTTCACATGTCAAAATGAGTTTACTGCTCATGGACAGTTGCATTATGTCAGTTTGATATTGCCTAAAGGGTAGGGTTGGGGGACTGAGCCCTGTACCAGCAACATCATGATTTAAAAGGACCCAGTTTGTTGCTGCTCAATGATCTACCATTGTCTTCATGTCCCCTTGTGGAGACAAATACCCTACAACTCCGGCACAGTGATGCATGTTGCACGCTTGCCCAACTGGGTTCAAGAGCTGATCTAATTCCCCTCGCCAGTGACGGGAGAAAGTTTTCTTGGCTGGTTGAGACAGTTGGAGAGTGCCATCAGAGAAAAAGTAGGATGAGAAAGAGCGGTGACTACAGTGGTCTGCTGATGAGCAACTCCTGCCTTACAGCCAGGTCTAATTACTCAAGTGACATCACCCGCGTGTCACAGCTTTAGCTTAGAGAACAATACTTCTGCAAAAAGTCTGCCATACCAGCAGAGGGTGTACAGTTTACCAGTCAGGGACGGTCTGACTTAAAGATGCTATCACGTTGCATCACATCATAAGGAAATGAAGGATCTAGCGCTGGAGCTTGATGCACACTGGTGACTGAAATCGTGATTTCTCAACCTCTCTCAGATTTCCTTTTTAATTCTCTCAAGTTCTTCCACTTTATGGTATTTACAGTATTCAGCGTGTTATTCTTCCCTGTGTGGTTGTCTTCCACTGAGCATCAGTGGAATTGGTCCTGAGACTGAGTGGCAAAGTTCCAAGATGCTTCTCAGACCGGTCACAAGTGAACCAACCTTAGGAATGTGACATGAAAATAAACTAGTTCATGCTGTACGGCCCGCTGACAGCAACTCAGTGACAGTTGCATGTCACTCTCATACCATATATATTCCATACCATGTCCTGTATGTGTTACCTCCCAATGTTGACGCCCTCAGCGGTGTTCCTGGGACCATTACTGATGAGAGTTAAGGTTAACATTTGTGCCAGTCAACACACACTCCACTGCCGGCTTGCGGCTTCTTAGATGTAGGTCTGTGTGTTTCTCTTTATGCTGTGGATTACAATAAAGGCCAACTTTATGTGTTGACGCCCTGAGCAGTATCTGTATGGCTCGCAGTAAGTGCCTAATGTGTGGTCACAGTTGGTAGAAGCCTGTCCACATTGCTGTGTCGCCACAGGGCCGTGGACGACGGCTCAGTACGGCTGCTTGTTTAATGCGCTTTGACCCAGAAACTAACAGTCTGACCTCTTTAGCTTCTGCTTATAGAAAATATCCCTCCCTCCCCTCTCTCTCTCTCTCTCTGTCCTATACACCCCTGCCTCTCTCTCCCTCTCTCGCTCTTCTGTCTTCGTGTTATGTGACGTTACACCTTTTACCCCTCCCCTGTAAACTGTCCTTCTAAATCAGTCTTGGCCTTTACAGATTCCGTTTTTTTCCCCCTCCTTTCATAACACCTTTCCTGCAACCTCAATGCAGGTTTCTTAGGACATGCTGACATGTTGAATGTCCTGCCCAATCATCCTATTGAAACTAGAAAATGTAAATGTTTTTCTTTTTCAAGAAATGTGTTATTTTCCTCTCTCTGTGTGATTACTAGCTAAATGAGGCAGTTGATTATATGCCCTGACAATATAACACTTTGTGAGAACACTGGCACTCAATAGTCAGAGAGCTCATCTCTTATGGCTTTGACGAACACGCTGGAAACAAGCAGGTTAAATGACAGCCGTCTGTTTATTTGTGTGTCTAGCGTGATGAAAACTTCTCGTTCTAGTTGTGCTCTCACATTTTTTGACAGTCAACACTGGATTTTAGCTGATTCATGCAGACACTTAATCTGCTGATTAGTTGCCCTCATTAGTCCACTAGCTTAGATGATAAGTAGTGACAAAGTACATTTTCTTTGGGCTGACGCATTTCACTACTTCAGTTTTTCTCACTGATTTTGGGGCAGGAAGCCAAAGCTCAGAAATGGTTTAATTATTTATTTCTATGTACAACCAGACAGTAAGTTAGCCAGGAGCTAACGTTAACTGTTGCTCAGTCCCATCTGCGGAAAACTCCTCATGTAAATCCATAACTATGTGCGTTAGTTACTTAGTTTCATGATCCATATTATACGGATTATCATATGGACTTCTGGCGTTACAAGACTATGTGTTGCTGAGAGTTTTCACAGTCTGGTCATTGGTATTACCATAACTGGGCTAGCTACAACCCATTTCTTTTTGTTGTGTGGTACAAACACAACACAAAGTGTGTTTGGAGCTGCCAGTGACTCAGCAATTGTTGGGAAAAAACATGGAGGAAAAATATTGCACACTGGGAATCTGTGCTGGTGAGCTAGGCTTTACCAGTGGAAGCTAGTAAGCCTTTTCTTGATAGCTACCACTTTCAGAATGGAATAAAAACTGAAAATATATATATTTTACATCTGTAGAGCTTGTAGAAAAGTGCAGAATAAACACTATTTTATTATTATTCCTTGTTTAAACATTATTATGATTGTGAAATAATACTTTAAAAAATGTTGTTTATCTCTTAGAAGAACCAACTGTCAGAATTCTTACCCCAGTCAACATCAACAGTCTTGGTAGTTGCCAGTTTGTGGGGGAAAAAACGTAGAAATTGCTGAGTTCTACAGTATGCGCCCAGCTACCGTGCTGCTGTAATGACAGCTACCTAGCGTTGGCGACATTAACATTTGCTAGCGTTAGCAATGTTATGTTATGTTAGTTTCAGCAACGTTAGGTAGTGCCACAAACTGGCAACCACTTAAGGGGGCAGATGATTGGAACAACAGCGATGATGCAACATGACTGCAATGGAAGGGGACATGGACTGACACATTCAGAGGCTGAATGTATATAATACCTTTAAAAGTCACTGTTATTAGGTTATTCTCCCGGGAGAGTACAGGAGAGGATCAATATGTTTAAAGTGAGTAATTCTAGGTAAAAAATGTTAGGATGACTTAGAAGAAGCAACACGGGGTGAGAATCTACTGCTGTTCGTTATCATTGACATGATCATCGAGCAAACACTACCAGGAAAGCATTTGTTTCTCTGAAAATCACTTTCTTCACACACACATATTCACACGCGCACACACACTCTCACATGCCTCTTGCCCTCTCCCCCCCGCTCCTGTTATTGTGACTTATATAAGCTGTGTTACTGTTTCTGTTTGACCTCTCACTGCGGTGACAGTCAGTGCTGTGAGAACGCCGCCCAGTCCCGTTCAATCAGGCTCAACAGATGAGTGTGTGTGTATGTATGTATCTATGTGTGTGTCCATAAGTTGGAAGACCCTATTAAATATTCAGCTCAAATAGGGCAAACATTTCTTTGGTGAAGTATAAGTTTACCAGAAGTGCGAGCGCTCCTATGGGAAATTATGTTTGAGTAAAACATAAGAATGCTGAGAACATTTAGGGGGGGTGCAGGACTTCGTAAACGCTCCGAGCCTATAAAGTGAAATAAGACAAACTTTGGCTGTTGAAAATAGTTCAACATTCTTGTGGGTGTTTGCATATGTTTGTGAGGATATACGCTATGAATGTATTATGTGGATGTGTAGGAAGTGTACACACAAAGCACTCAAGTTATAAACCCTTGGCTCGAGTAAGAGTACGGTGTTCTGGGAGCTTAAATAGGAAATGGAGTCTGTGAGTAAAAAATGGAAATTCTCCAGAAATATTGTCAATACTGCAAGTTTATCCAAGCGTGATTAATTAGAGGAACACCACAAAAAAGTGTGAACGTTTTGAAGGGGAACTTTGTGTCCTAAGGTATGTGTGTCCTTGTCAGCATGTTTTTGTCATCGCTCCGGACCCCCTGTCTGGCCGATCCCAAATGTCATCCCCTCCCTTCGTGCGGCGCGGGAGATGTTATGCAACTTTATCCCGACGAACACTGCTCTCTCTCGCAGCGTCAACAAAGCCTGCCGGCTGCAGATCTGTCCGCGACAGCCTGTTGTTTTTGTTATTTCCTTCTCTCGCCGTGATTACAGATTACATTAGCAAGTTAATTATACGACCTGACATGTACCGCTTGGAGAGGATCGCGCCGAGAACGCCGGCACTCGATAGTCAGAGAGCGCATCTTGAACAGCTATGAAAAACAAGCTGAAAAGAAGCAGGTTCAATGACGGACGTCTGTCTGTCTGCTCGAGTGTCTGACGTGACTAAAACTTGTGTGTGACTCGTCCTCGTCACAGTCGAGCTCTCACATGCCCGGGCCTGGGATTGCACTGTTTGATGCCTTTCAAGGCCCACGTCTCTTAGTTCTCCCTCTCTCTGTATTGCTATGTAACCAGTGGCCTGGTTGTTGGGTTCTTGTGCACTGAGTTCACCTCTCTCTCTCCCTCTCTCTCTCCCTGGATGAGTCATCACAGGATAATCAGGCCCAGAGCTTTACGAGGATAACTCAGCCCGACAGCATAGACACGCTTTAACCACCATCACCACCCCGTCAAGCAAAAAAAGAAAAGAAATCATAGATACAAAAAGCGACGAGAGAAAAGGAAAGAAATTGATTAAGAAGCACGGAAGAGGCGGATGAGTTTATTTTGTCTGTGTACACAAGATTTCCTTTCTCCTCTACTGACTTTGTGTATGCATGCATGTCTTTGCATAAATAGGCCTGTGCATGGGTATATGTGTGTGTCCTTGTGTGTGTGTGTGTGTGTGTGTGTGTGTGTGTGTGTGTGTGTGTGCGTGTGCGCGACAGTGTGTTCCTTCCCTGCTGGTTTTGGTAGGTCATCGGGTGCAGTGAGTTGGCACATCAGGGTTTTCCCCAGGTTAGTGCCAAGGCCAGTGCCCAGGATAATTATGGTATTATTGCGTGTGTGTGTGTGTGTGTGTGCATGCGTGTATGTGTTTATTTTACCAGAACATTCTCTCCTTCCCTTCATTCCCCTCACATTCCCGCTCTGCACAGTGTCTGAAGCCAGTGGTGCCATCTGTCAGTTTTGTGTGTGTGTGTGTGTGTGAGTGTGTGTGTGTGTGTGTGTGTGTGTGTGTGTGTGTGTGTGTGTGTGTGTGTGTGTGTGCGCGCGCATATCTTGGACTTCAGAAGGAGAGAGTATATTATGCAAATTAGAGAGAGAACGAGGAAAAAAAGCAGAGGGTGGCAGCGAGCGGAAGGGCGGAGGAGGGGGGAGAAGTGGAATGGAAATGATTGTGTGTGTGTGTGTGTGTGTCTGTGTGTGTGTGTGACTGCAGTGCAGTGTGTATTTGTGTGTCTGAGCTTCTGCCCGAGAGCTGCAAAGTCAGCCATTAATTTGACCCCTTCCTGGCAACGTGAGTGTGTTGTGGTTTGACACTGTGTGTGTGTGTGTCTGTGTGTGTCTGTGTGTGTGTGTGTGAACTGGAAAGCGGCTGGTACCACCAGTCCCTTTACTGGAAGCACACTGTGAAGCTGGAGCCCTCTAAGTGTTATTTGGTGTGCAGGGGTGGAAAGAGCAGCGGCAGCAGCTCCAAAACTGTCCCACTGCTGTAGAAATGATGCTTTGGTGAAATATTACTTGATTAGAACTGAACTGAAATGAACCGGTGTAGGATTTGATGACTTGGGCCCAATCACATTTCCAAGTGTTCCTGTTCATTTTTGAGTCACAAGTTTAGTGGTTAAAATCTCCCCTTCTGAAATGGGACAACCCTTCAAGAGCCTCATACTTCATCAGCTGACGTCGCTGGTGTTTATATTATGACCAGACATTTCCAGCATGGCAATCTTGTTATCATCACAATTACATTTGACATTTATCTGATGGAGATAGAAAAGCATGACTGGTAAGAATTCGTCCACAACTTTTTGCTTCAATCAAGCCACCAAATAATAAAGACCACTTCTTCCATACCAGGCTGCTAGCTGTGTTTTATAGACTAACATTAACAACCCCTGCACCTACCCTGCCAGTCTGCACTGATATGAGAGGAGTGGTACAGAGTGCAGCAACTTCACCGCTGGACTTTCGGGCATCATATTCCATCAAAGGGGAACATTTCTATGTCATAGGAGGAGATTTCAACCACTGCTCCCTCAAACTGAAAATAAGGGGTAGGGGTTAAAATTGGAAATGGAATTGAGCCTCACTTTTGTTCAGCCTTTTGCTTGCTTCTTAGCCAATGTACGCTTTGCCATGATGTCTGCACAGAGAATGCCAAGCTAACTTCTTCTTATAGTTAGCCAAAGACCCATAGTTGGTGGTGTTTAATGTTGTGCCGTCGAGCGTTGCGTGCTACTTACAGGAAGATTGTACCGGCTCAACCTAAGATACTGTACAAAAGACACTCAGGCTGCAGGGTGGTAATGACAGAGGCACCATTCTTAAGTCAGTGTACCATCAAAATGATTTTTAAACTGTTTTTTTTTTTACAGCGAAGAAGTTGAATAACATTGCTTTACATAAGTACTCAGCTGATTTGGCTTAGCCTGATTTGATTTTTTGCTTTGAGAGTTTAACAAAATGGATTAAAATCAGTGCAGCAGGACTGCAGATATCATATTTTTTAATCCACATATTCTTCTTCCTTGTCAAAACATGCCGTTGGCATTACCCACAATGCAAATCGACTGCCGACAGATGGGTTTGGAGATTTGACTGCGTTATGCTAGCGGCAGCTAGCGTAGCCTCCAGATGCTAGCCTCAAGCAGTGATGAGGAGCGTGCCACAGAGGTCTGCTGAGCTCACTTCTCTTTGACCTCACATCTGTAGAAGGACATTAGTGTCAATACTGTGGGCAAAAGAGAGTAATTTATGGTGTTCATAAATGCATTAACCAATAATAATATTCCCCCATTATTTTTAACAACTTAAAACAACCCAAGTTAAATAAATATTTGTGTTTGACATACATTTTTCCAACCTCGTTTATAGTACCAGCAGTACTAGCACTATATTCAAAGGTTGACAGGCTATTTTATGTTTTGTTAAACAGATGTCTGAGTTTTCCACCAGTCCCAAACACAACATGCATTTGAGGATCAGAGATATCGAAAACTATCAAAACTTCGCACACAAATATAACCTAAACCACATGTCAGGGGATCTGTTCCCAGATTGTTTTCATTTTCAAACTTGTAGTCTTCAGCCCCAACTGAGAATGACTCATGTGACATGACTAGAAGCCACAAAATGCTTTAAACAGCTGTTTTCACATGCACAGTAATACAGTACGTCCCAACACCTGTAAAACAGACTTTGATGCAAAAAATCATCAGACAAGAAAATCTGTAATTGTGTTGATTTTTTGTTTTGACTGCACTTTAAGGAAAACATGTTTCCTTCTGTTGAGGGCTGAGGACGCCCTAACAACCTTCAGAACAAACTCACGACTGCATTGCTTTCAATCTCAAAGTCTGGGAGTTTGGTTTCTGAACAGATTGCATTTTGGGAACACAAGGTCGATCTTCAGGGCTTCAGAGTCTCAAGTAGCCGATTTTCAACAAAAACCACAAAATAAACTGAACAAACAACCAAAACTGGAATCGGCGCACTCAACATGATTGCAGCTGGTCAGTCGATGACGTGTATGAAGAGCCTGCAAGCAATTTGAAATGAAGCAAAGAAAAATACTTTGGTCAAAACATACCTTGGAGCAAAATTACAAACTTCACGAAAAGAAAAAAAAAGAGCCAGACGGTTACAGCTGAGGAGAGTAATTGAAATTTATTACTTCCACCCTTGGGTCGGGCTCCTGCTACATCACCACAGCACAAGCCCTGTTTGTTGCTCCCAGTGGCAAAATGTGGTTTGAGCTTTGGTCATGTCAAGCTGAAAACATCTTACAGTAAGAACTACTCAGAGTTTGCCACATCCGCCCCTGTGTTGTTCTGACTGAACCATTAGGACTTTGTTGCTTCACATTCTGCTTTTAGACCTGAGGGGTAATTACATAAAATGCTGATGCTTTCATATCGACATGAGAAGTTGAACATCCTTTGAACACTGACATTCAGTGCAGATCTCTGTCAGTCTCATCACAGGAAAAACAGACTGAAGAAACATGAAGAACACAGATTCTTCTGCATGAATACGATGATCATACAAATAACATTAATTATATGCTATGACCTTCAGTCACCACATTTCTGTCATTATATCATCTGTATTATTATATTAACTCTTCTATCTACCGTTCTATTAAATGACCTCAAGAAAGAGAATCACTTAAAAGTTTGTCCACGTAGTGTTGCTCTAATAGTCTAGCTTCACTTTTCACTTTCTCTCTCCCAGTATGTCTGCTCTGTTGACTTTCCTCATCAGCAGCATGTTTTATAAAGTTAGTTTTACACACTGCGTTATGGATTTTTTCACTCCTGATTCCGTTTTCACAACAGCAGGTGAGCTGGCTCGTTAATTATGTAGCTCATCAAAATAACCAAAACCAGCACGGTACTGAATTACATCGCACCAACCAGATGCACTTACAAGCTTGTATGAAGCAACGGCCGACATTCAGTGGAAGAGGTTACATCACAGTCAGAAGGTTTGCAGAAGGTAAATCCCGTCCCTAAAACCAGAGAGCATCTCTCTCTCTCTGTGTTTCTATGCAGAGCATGTGTGCATGCCAGTAGACAGACTGGTAGAGTGAGGGCAGATGGCCACGAGTTAATCGATCACGGATGGAATCGTTATCTCTGACGGATAAAAGAATTAATGACCAAAAGATGCTAAAATGGGTCGCCATATATATCTGGGCACCCGCCCAAGTAAAGTCTATGTGTGGGAAACACCAAAAATGGTACACCAAAAATGGTGCTCTCACTGCAACAAAGAGTACAATAAATATATTTTGGAACTGAATTTCGTCCAGCAAGTTCTCCCAGTTAGACAACAAGTCGTCTTTAAATGTCCTCGAGAATGCCACCTCAAAGCGTTACTGATCTGATGCCCCTAAAGGGCAGGATGACAACATTTGTTTGTGCCTTCAAAAATCAGCCCACTCACCAGAATAAAGTGTCTGCAAGCCGAAGATACTGTATGTTTAAATTTGTACATTTAGTATGGGTCATATCAGCATTTCTTACAGGGGTGTCATTCATCGAAATGAGACTTAAATTTCGACAGATACGTCATGATGCGTTCAAGTGCACCTCCTTAAAAATTTGAATGACGGTTGTCGGGGCATAAAAGTCTAACAATAACATAGCAGTCAATGCTGAAAGAATTGTTATATTTAGACTGAATGAACTCGTGACCTTAAAATTGAAAGTCAAATCAACTCCTGTTTCAACATTTGTAAGTGCGAATCCACTGAATATTTTTAACGAAACATCTAGGCAATGTCCAGCTGTGTTGGTGGAGACACATCAAGTAAGCCAAAACATGTTCTTTAATTAACCCTAACCAAGTTGTTTTTGTGCCTAAGCCTAACCAGACCATAAGCACAGCATTGTCACAACATCAAATTGAAAATTGGACATTTAACTGAACTTAATTGCAGCATTTGGAAGCCTCTGTGACAACAATTAAAAGAGTAACCTGTGATTACATAGCACATTCAACTCCACTAAAAACTGGAAATTGCCTCGGAAAACCAACAGCAAAAAGTCAGTGACAGCAAGGTGGGTACGATAAAAGTAAGGAAAGAGCCATGGAAGCAAGGTCAGAGATAATTAAAAAGATAATTACATGAAAGCTATTGTATCAAAATGAGCCGGAGCGCTAATCTGAAATGATGGTACACATTTAACAGGCTCAGCTCTTCAGATAGGTCGATCTAAAGCTGGGGAGTCCTACACCCTTTGATTTTAATCTTTATGTGCAAGTGGAGATAGGAGTGTTGAACTACAGGCAACAGAAGTATAATTACATTATGGTTTGGTTTATAGGAAATGTCATGCTTTATGTCCGCAGCGGAAAGGAGAAATAAACACTGCTGTGAGCAGATGTGGAGAAAACAGACGTTATTATAGAGATCTAATGGCATGAAACAGTCATTCTGTCAGACAGAAGAGTAAAAGTAAGGAGAATGGAGCATTGTAATGACAATCCGGTTGGCATAAGGCCTGTCAGCCTTTGGGGACATCATTAGATGAGATTAGTAGCAACGGAGAGGTTATTTATTTTGGCCTGTGGTTCAAAGTTGTCATCTGGCCGACCTTTGACCCCGGCGGTCTCCCGTGGCCACCGCCTATTAGCTAGATGTTGCATGTCAACATCGGCAACTTTCCTGCTTTTTCAGTGACAGTGAAAATGTTGATTATGTTCACTCCGCCGCACCTCCGCACGCAATGTTTGTGCAGGAGTCGGCCTCGCAAGACCATCCTTGACTTGTAAAGAGGGAAAAATCTGATTAAGTGCAGTGGACGGACAGATAGAGATGGAGTCTGAAATTATTTCTCCCTCGTATAAAAGAATATGGATTGATGTGGTTTTGTTTGTTTCACCTGCTATCAAGAAAACACTTGATTCAAGGAAGAAAATGCTAAAACCTCAACTGGAGTATCTCAAGCACAATGGCACATTTTTCATTTGTCTGTAAGAGAAACAAGGATTTAAGATGAAACCAGACAAAGTGACTTTTAGCTCCCTGCAGTAAGCAGACACAGATTAGGATCATTTGGAGATGCTGGAGATGTGACAACTGACTGTGTGTGTGCGTGTGTGTGTGTTTGTGTGTGTGTCTCTGTGTGTCTCTGTGTGTTTCAATGTCGCGCATCCCTGACTGGGCAGGCTATATTCTCATCGTCCCACAGGAGTGTCTCTCTCTTCCATTTTTACTCTCTGTAGGAGGTGAACCAGTGAACAGGCCTGTAATTGCGGTAAACATGGAAATGCAATATTCACACCAGGACTGCTCCGCTCGCTTAATGGACAACTTCTGTCATCCGTCTCACACTCCCTCGCTTTTTCCTCTTTATTTTCGTCGGATCTTTCAACACTTTTATCACCCCAGGATACGAAATGACAAAGTCATCACCAGCACAAAACACTTCACTTTAACAAGGCGCTTCTTAAGATGCCTGCGTTATTCTAAACATCAATATATCATCGACTTATTTTGTAGGAGGTGCAATAGTTAGACCATGACTGTGGCTACTGTCACTTCTCTCCAACAATGAATTTGTTAATATTTCTTCAACTCATGACCACATTTCCAGAAAGCTCTGCCTGTTGCTCAGAATTGTGTTGCTCGACACACTCTGGGGTGTTGCACCACATTGGGTTTTCTTTTCCACGTCTCCAGAGAGGACAAATATGTTTCAAATTTTCGATTGAAACATATTTGCTTCCTTTGCTGGAAACGCTGAAAGCTTTCCAGCCATGAACCCTGACGAGTCTGTGGGAACAGAAATTCTGTCTTGCAAGTATCAGTTTATTTTTCAGGCTTTTTCTCAAATCTTTGTTTTTTTAGCCACACTAGTTCACAGTGAAATATCTCAAAAAGAATTGAGTTGAATTTAAAATGAATTTTTTGCTAAATTTTGTAAAGACATTGTTACCCGGAAAAGATAAAACCAGCTGTCTTTTGCCGATTCCCTGGCTCTCATCTATTCATTCTTATTCTTGTTTTTTGAGATGTACTGAAAGGCTCTACAGTCCTCTTAAAGACACCCTGTGGAGTTTATGACCACTGGCAGTTCTATGGAGCAACGTTTTTATGAGTGGGGCCCTACTTTGTTTGTGTAAACCATGATGGTTTCATGCTATCCCGCTGATCAACAATCAACAGTTGGTGGCAGAAATGTGCAGTTGCCAGTGGTAGTAATGCTCTCGCAGAGGCAGGGGAAAGGCAGACTGCTAGCAATTTAACATCAAATATAAACAATGCTGGATTTTTAAAAAATTATTTTTAAAATAATGATTTTGCGAATGTTTTCTAAAGGTGGGACATGCTTTCGACATGTTTGCTAGCAGGAATGGGCATTTCAAGCCAAAAAATGCCATAGGATGGTCACCAGGAACAATTTGACGAAAATTTAGTTTGAAAATCTGCTGTTTGTGTGTACTGTAGCATATGGCACAGGCATACACCGACCTCATATGAACAAGGCCAGGCTCCGTTTTACTGGATAAAAAGTGATAATAACGTGATTCCACCCAGGCCTGGAATGATGCAGACACTGGGTGGTATCACGTTATTTTCAGGCGCCATTAAAAACAATGGGAAATATATTTTTCAGATAAAACCATAGTCGCATGAAGTCTTTAGTATTTCTAATTAAACGACTTTTCGGCAATCATGACTCATCCCTGTTTGCTTGACCTCAAGGATACACATGATGATGATGTAAATGTAAACACAACTTTTGTTTGGAAGAAAATTCCAAAAGACATCTTTTAAATGATTAAAATGTAAGAAGTCTGTGAAAGTAAAAATCTTTCTTTACTTATGTGCAGCTCTTACAGTGTGTCAAGGTGTAGCTGTGTTTTAACTGGGTCACAAGCCAAAAGGTTTGGGGAATCACTGCAGCAATCTTCATGCTAATTTAGTTATGATAAATGATTATATCTACATGGACTCTAGTATCCCAGTTTTTGTCAGGCTTAAACAACAAGGGACCCACATGCAAGACACACAGGCAGGTAACTGAACCAAAAGCTTGCTTCATTAACATAAAGCTGAAGTCTTAAGTCCAAACTCAAACAATGCAAAATCCAAAATGCAGGTTATGAAAAGCAATAAAAAACAGAGGAAGCAGGCAGGGGTAACAAAGGGGTGACAAAAAAATACTAAAACTAAATGAAGTGCAAACCAATTAAGCTCTGGGAACACGAGGAGTAGAATGGGACCGGAGAAGAGAGGATGCAGGACTGACGGGTAACAGAACAGGAACTCGGGAGACGCATGATGAAAACAGACGAACTGACAAAGAGTTAGAGAGAAACAGGCTCAGATAGATGGGGACTAAATAATGAATGAAACGCAGGTGAACAGGGAAAAAAGGCGGGAAAAGGACAAAGGGAGGAAGTGAAAATCAAAACATGAAACGTGGAGAGAAATTCAAAATAAAATGGGAAATGACTCAACCAAAAACTCAAGCCATGGCAGTTTTTAGTCTTACCTTTTTTAAAGCACAGAGCTGCCAGCGTTTCGAGTTGGCCTGCCGGATGTTTTGAGTTTGAAAATTAATTAAAAAGAAAATTCTAATATAATTGCTTTTTGAGGTAAAATTCTCCACAATTATGTATTATGTGTTTTCATGTCAGCACAGCGGACAGAGTGGCCATTTGCGCAGGAACTTGGGATCGTACCATTTTGCATCTTGATGATAAGTAACAATAGGTGTTTGCATCTGGGCGGTGATCCATGATTAAGTTTCAGTTTGAGCATCCCTGCTGTAAATCCTACAGTAGTTTGTTTATTTGGAATATATGTAATCTGTTTAAACCTGTATATCGGTAGTGTATTATCAACCCTACATATTGCTCTTCACACACACTGTTCTGTGTTTTTTTTTTTTTTATCACTCACTTCCTTTCATACGGTGCTAACATGCGTTTCATTACATTAGTAAAGGCTACACACTTACAAACCTGGATACTATTGTGCATATAAGCTCACGCGCTTCATTTGGTGCCTTCAGCACGCGACGCAGACAGATTTCATAAAACTTAGCTTTCACCGCTTTCTCACCCCAAGGCCTCACGCCATCTCTCGCCTCCTCTCCTTTTCTTTGAGCAATTAAAAGAGTTAGCCTTGCGAGAAGGCTGTTGAGCGGCAGTTCGTTTGTATGCCTCGCCAGACAATAGCCGCTCTCACTCACTTCGGCGGAGGCGCGACGCGCGGTCGGCCCAGACAAAGGAAGGGAGAAGACAAAGTGAGAGAAAGCACTGGAAGTTTGTATCAACAGAGAGATGAATGCTGCCTGTGGAGCTCTCATCATATCTGATGCAGACGGCATCATTCTCCAGCCCGGAGTGTGGAAGGTGTGTGTGCGTGCGCGTCTGCTCGTGCACGCCGTCCCCCCACCCCCACCCCCTAATAACTGATTCTGATCAGCGCCCCAGCATTGTCTTGTAGTTGCCTCTCGAGAAATAAAGCAGGAAAGATAAAAAATGATGGCAGAGAGAGGAATCCTAATTAATTGTGATGAATATGCAGATTGGGTTGAATCCTCAGGATAGCTGACTCTTTTCACCACGATCTGCTTCAATATTTAGACAGAGCTTAGGGACAAAGACAAGTCTACGCCGAGAATACAATCAGCCTCAATTTAACTCCACTGCTAGTCCTCGGACTTGTGTGTGTCAGAATGTGTGTGTATATTAGTCTTCTGCTAGTCCTCCGTATGTCTCCTCTGCTCCTTCAGCTCAGCAAAATCACTGAGTCTTTTACATTTTTGCCTCGTTTCGCTTCAGTTTAAACCAGTGCAACATCTCTGTTTGAGGTATTTATGAGTGAAACAGTCCTTGGCATGGCTTCCTGCTGGTGCGATTTGACGGAGTATGACTCAAGAATACTTGAGAGTCATAGCAGGGACGGATGAATTTGAATGAATTCTTTCATCAAGAACAGAGTTGGGACTTTGTTGCATCCGTCTCCCTAATTTCTCTGTCATCTCGCCACTGTGGCTATTTAAAAGAGCACCCAAGTGATTATATTAAAATAAAAAACTGCTCTCAATGTTGCATCTATTAACATGTTATAAATAAGACTAGGGACTTTTGTGAACCCAGTTTCACAGTGCAACACAAAGTCAAGTTTCTGTCTGATCACTTGCTTGAAAAACATGAGGTTCAAAAACAGGTTTGTGTGTATATTCTACAACTAAAATGATGAAGAAAAAAAAAATGAACGTATGTGTTAAGGTGTCAGCTCCTGCTCAGAGCAGGCAGGCAGTGAACTGTGCAAGATGCAGTATATCGTGGCACCAAGAATACAGGGGGAGTCACCCAGATACCAAGTGAGGACATAACATCAGGAACATCAGCTCAGTTGGTAGAGTGGGCGTCCCATGTGCAGAGGCCTTGTCCTCACTGCAGCGGCCCAGGGTTCAAGTCCGACCTGTGGCCCTTTGCTGCATGTCACCCCCCCCTCTCTTTCACTCTGTCTCCTGTCATCTCTGAAGCTGTCCTATCAATAAAGCCATAAAAAGGCCAAAAAAATATTAAAAAAAGAAACATGGTCATATAGGTTGAATGTGAAAACAGCTTATTACAACCCTTATTTATGTTTCTTGTTTTACAACGACCTCTAGTGGCTGTTATTTTTACTAATGCCGCAAAGGAGGAAGTCAGAAGGAGCTTCCCCCAGAAATCTTTTACAGCCGGAGTCAAAAGTGGCCACTGAAAATCTTGGGGTGGCCACCAAAATGCGAGGAGTGGGTCAGAATTGGCTGGCTGGCTATGCATTTCTTATTTTCATCATATTTTCAATATTGATTACTGTAAATAAATAGTACCTGCTGCTGAATATCAGATAGAAGCATATCATGCATACAGTTCTCATCACTGAGGTGATGAAGTTGGCATGTTTGCATGCTTACATTTGCTAAGTAGCACTAAACTTAGAAACAAGTACGGAACACTTGATTGTGATTGATTTGATCATATGTTTCCATCCATTTCATGTTCACTATGTTTTAAAACACATGCCACAAAAAAAGTACAGACATTTTTTATACAGTTCTGTTGAGCCTCACTTGTTCACTTACTAAATGTAATGTTCAGTAAGCACAGAGAACAGCTCTGCAGACTTTCAGTGAAGTCACAAACCTCAATGTGTGAATAAGAAATCCAAATTTACACTGCAAAGCCGGAGCATAACGTTAACACAGTGTTAGCTCTTTTACATCCTGACAGCATTTCAACCCTGCGGTTCATGTTGCTGCAGACGTTTTAACTTTTCTGAGTCGAAATGAGACAAGCATCTGGTTCCTGCTGTCGTTTCAGGTTCACTGCATGTTCATTTTCTTGCTTTTTTTTTTTTTGCCAGAGGAAGTCTTTCAACCAGTACCTCACATTTACTTTGATTACATCTGTGAATCAAAAAACCTAGTCTAGACTAACTAAAGACAGAAAACTTCTGGCAGCTGGGATCCATAAAAGGAAATGGAAATTAAAGCTACGTTTTATAAAAATGACTGTTAATTTGCTTTTATTGTCTTTATGAAAAACAGCTATGAGGCTGAAGCAAAAGTAGCAAATGTAACGTGATAAAAGCACAAGAAGGCAATTTAAAGTAAAGTAAGAGACTGCCAAAAATGAACCAAAAATTGTCTGTCACACAGGAAAAGTGTTTCAGCATTGACCATTGTGGAGCAACGGAAACTGAGAAAAGGGAACAGTGCGACTCTTTGAGGTCAGGACTCAACCTTTAGTCCTTTCATCATCTACCTCCCCTTTTCCCTCTTTCATTTCAATTATTTCCATTTTTCCCTTTATCTTTCCATCTCCAGCCAGCATCGCCTGACTTCATCCCTACAAACATGAGGAGATCTGCCTGTGCGTGAGCATGTGTGTGTGTGTGTGTACGGCTGTAGTCTTGTGTGCGCTTGCACATGCACGTGACTGCAGTGAAGGGTGAGTCATGTTAATGTCTGGAAGTCGTGTTGTGATCTCTGAACCACAGGCTGGCCGGCAAGAAGCTGCCAAACAGTTGGTCATCTGGTGTGGGCTGAGATATCACAGGCCGGGTGTAAAACTGTGTGTGTGTGTTTGAGCCTGTGTGAGTGAGAGACATGCAGAGCCGCGAGTAAGACTACATGGACCGGCCACCTGTGTAAAGAAAGCGATGGGAGATTTGGGTCCCATGCCCAGGGATGATGACGATGGGAGTTAGGAAATGTTAAATGGAGTTTGGTACAACAATGCAGTTGTTTTCACTTATGAGTGAATTGATTGTTTAATGGTAGTTTGCAGTCAGTAATAATACGGGATGCAGCAGTGTGGAAAGTCCCTTCGAGGAAATGGTTACAACTTGAACATACAAATGTCAATCAATTGCTGATATAAGCTGCTGATAAGCAGCTGCTGGAAAGACTGAAAGACGTGACACGGCACTTCAGGTCTTTTAAATTGCACTGTTGCTAATTAGCCTCAGAGTTTCTTTTATCTATTGCCAGCTAGTGCTGACTTTCCCAGAATGGTAATAATAGAATAGGTTTTCCTCAGGTTTAGCCAAATCATTATCTAATGTGGCTGATCTAACATCATAAAGAGCATTGATTGATTAATGCTTGGTAGCCCTCAAAAAACACAACTAGTTCTCATATGCTTCGCTTTGTTGTTGTGGTCTTTGATGGTGCATTTAGCAGGTCAAAGCTAACAACATCTATTGCAGATGTTTTAGCTTTCGATGAGTTTTGTCCATTTAACTTTGATTTGCACAAACAGTATTTCTATCATAAAATATATGCCAAAGATATTGAAAGCAACACTGTGACTGCCAGCCCCGTACAAAGAAAAAGATTTCAAGGATAAAGTTGTAATAATTAATTGACGTTTTGTCAAATGTGAGCTCTTTATTCGAGCTGGGCTGACAATGCTGCTTCAGTCACAGTGCCATTTGAATGATTTTATATTTGAGCATCAAGCATCAAAGTAAAATCTGGATCCAATTGGTACTGAAGTATTGGCCTAAATGAGCACTGAAATGAAAGGTTAACTACTTTAAACTGCCAGTCATTTTCATAATCAACAATAGATCAATGGACGTAAATTAAATGTGAAAAATTCCTCAGAAAATTATCACCAACTCTTCAGTTCCCTTCAACAGAGCTGATTTAGTGTCCTTGAGCCCATTGTTTTGTTTTCAGACCCCAATAGAACTGTTTTGGTCCAGTCTCCAGCTCCGACTAGAGCCTGTCGAGACCCATTGGAACTATTTAGAAATTATATCCAGGTTTGGGTCGGTTTGGTCACGTTATTGACATATGATGTATGTAGACATTTTCTTTATTTTATATTGGAGTGTGTAGATCAATGACTTTTCATGGTCAGCTGTACTGCACAAGCTGTAAACTACTGCATGACAGGGTGACACAAACTCTGTGCTTTGGCTTACATTAGCTGTGTTGGGGTCGAGTCAGGTTTGGACATAAAGAAAGAATGTCTGTGGAGTTCGGGGCCAGCTCGGTTACTACTTTATAAGACTTTCTCAGGGCGAGTCTAAATGGTATTTTCCAGAAGCAGCAGGCCATCGTTTTCAATGATAAACCCTGATAAACCCAGTGTACGCTACCTTCCCATCACAAACAACAGCCAGAAAACTAGCTACTGAGCATAGTGGAGCATTCGGGAGAAGGTGGAGACCTAAACAGAGGTAAAAAGCGAGTGAATATTAGACCTGCCTTCATCAGGTGGCCAAAAACATGATCCCAAAAATCCTAAACTTGTCTGCTGGATCTGCTGGAGGTGTAATAGGCGACAGTTTGCTAACACACTGTATCAGCTTAAAAGGTGATGATATGTATGTGTTGTGTTTATTAGTTGTTCTCACGTGGCCAGAAAATGTTATTTCAAATTTTAAAATTCTGATTATTGCATTTTAGTCCTTCAGTGGACAAGGTAATGTCTCTCAGGGTGTTTCAAACTCTTTCGAGGAGGAGGGGAGAGGATGGATGACGGTAATTATGTGAAACTAATCAGGGGATATTTCTAATTAAGAACCATTCTTTGTATCAGAGCACATTATTGATTACAGTCTTTCACAAGTAATCAGTGACTGGAGCAGGTACCATTTCATATGAATCCCATCGCTCCTGAAAAGGTGTCCAAAAACACAGAAAATCACTCTGCTCTGCGACTGAATAAAAAATCAGCTGGCGAGAGTTCACATCCAATATGCAGCTCTGAAGGGTGTCGAAAACAAACACGGAAGGACTGAACACTTCTGTTGTTCATTGTGTGTGTGTGTTTGTGTGTTTGAAATGTGGAAATTTCTGTTTTTGAGCCCTTTGATGTAATTATGTCTTTTCCCTTATGCCTCCCAATCTGTTTTTCATCATCATTATGCTTTTCAGTAATGAGCACTCTCTTTTCTTTTGAATAAAGGAAAACATGCAATTCCACACAATGGAATATTTAGTAGTGTTATGTGTCCTTGGATGGGTTTGTTCGCTTTTGCTGGAAAGAGTGAATACAGTATATTGTGTGTTTGTGTGTGTGTGTGTGTGTGAGGGATGAGGCACAGCGGGGGGTTAAGACCTTAGATGGGGTGAGTCTTGTTGTCCTCCCTGAATTATTTAGCACATGAGGGAATATGTGAGTGAACGCTAACCCCGACTATCACGGTAGACCACAGAGCAGTCGCCTCCTGTTATGCTTTCATAGTGTACAGACACACATATCTAAGCAGCGTTGCCTTTCTGAGTCACTGTTTACGAATAAGGGGGATGTACAGATGTGTCCTTAGATCATCAAAAGGATCCGGTCCAGCGCGATTGACCGAAAGCTCATTTGGCCTCACTTTGCACTCTTTAATCCTGTCGTCAGTTTCTGTGACTTTGACAGAAGGAACAAACAAGCAAATAGAAAAAAAAAGTGGGGCGGGAGAACATGAATGTGTGATCTTTTCTGGTAAAGCCTCTTACAGCGCCGTGGGTTTACACTCCTGTCAAGTGATTTGCGGCTTTGTGTGTGTTTTTTGTTTTCTTTGAAATGTCCTCGTAAGGGGACAAAGATAAGGACAATCCTTTAATGTGAAGACCGTTGCACTGAAATGAATTTCTTTAAGGGTTATGACTTGGGATTTGCAGTAAAGGATTTCGTTTATTGTACAGGATCAGGAGTGAATGTAAGTCATTGGAAGGTCTTTGCAGGTGTAGCCATACAAACATGTGTTTTCACATTTATTCCAGGGTGTTGGAAGTCCATGAACTTGTGAACTCTCATTCTAACCTCAGACCCCAGGGCACAAAACACACACACACACACACACACACACACATCAACACCCCGAAGGCTCCCTGCAGGTATCCTGAGTGTGTACACTTGCTATATTTATTCATCTTTACACTCATTGGATCAACATGACCCACAGACTACCTCCTTTTTTTACCTTCATCGTGCGGTTTTGGCGCTACACCCTACATTTGAAATGTTTTTCCATGTCATTTCCCGTCCTCTCTCCATCCGTTCATCCGCCAATCCTCACTCTCTCTTTCTGCCTGGCTACAAACTCGCCCGACCCTCCATCCATCCATCCCGCGAACATGTTGGCATACAAACACTGTTTTTAGAAAGCAAAACAACCCGGGGAATATGACTGGAATATGGAATCGCTTAATCTCTCTGGATGGATGACTATCAAATCCCCCAGCGAACGATCGAGGTAGAGAGAGAGAGAGAGAGAGAGAGGAGGAACACTGTTCATTTTGCCAAGGCCAGATGGTGAGGGCAGCTTTGGTGCTGCACGGCCTCTCTGCCCGTCAGGCCGTGACACACACACACACACAAACAGACACAATTACCTCAGCCTGTTTGTACAGCAGTGGTCTTCTCTCCGTGGTGGCCTAAGCCAGTCAGACTTATTAGATTAATCTTTTATTTGTCTCTGTGGCGTTATCACTGCTTCAAATCTCAATGTGTTGCTGGGATTAAGAGGCAGTTTCTGGTTTGCATTCTCCTTGTTTGGATAGTTGGTAATCTGTTTTCTGTGTGCGGATGTGTGTTATTCAGGGGTGAAGAGAGTACAAATATGTCCTAAAGCACTACTGTGTTGAAACTTTTCTCAGAGCTGTCGTAACTTGTGTTGAAATTAATTTGAGTGGGACTGAAATGCAGCTCATTGCAGTGTGTTCTGAGTAAACTAGCAGAAGTTTCCTCACTAACAAATATGGTAAGTTTGGATACAATATCACACATTTTTTAAAGAGTACTACGTTTAACTTGGTGCGCCAGATGGTTTGTTTCACAAAACCATCTGGAGAGGAGCTGCGAGAAACCATTCAGAAAAGGGCAGGCATTTAAAAAATATACTTGGCAGGTGATTGGACGAACCATCTGTCTATCACCGACTTTTCACAAGCTAACTTCAACCAATCAGATCAACAGTAGGAGAGCGCTACCACCAGCGGAGCCAGTTGGTAAATCAAACTTTTACCGAAGTCAGTTGGGAGACGAGCGAAATCTCTCCATCTAAAAAAGCCTTCAGTGTCGTTCTTTGCTCTTCTTTCAGTCAAATAAACTCTCCAGTTGTGATATAACGATGCTATGGCAGCATCTACGCTAACCTCTTACTAGCCACCATTGCTGTTTTCAAACAAACAGTGATTTCTCACGCTGGTCACACCATAAACCACGCCTGTAGCTGCCGTCTCTAACTGCCAGTAGTACCTCTAAAATTAGTGTGTAATTAGTATTTAGTCTAAATATCTAAATAGACAAAATCCACATTTGTGTGTGTGTCATGAGATGGCTGTTCGTGTCGAGTGTGAAACCAGAAGTCAACGGTGAGTTCTTTTTCACTTTACTAACGTAGTGAAGTGACCTAAAATACACAGCGTGACATGCATAACATAATGTAAGCTACTTAGGTAACATGAGACATTTGTATTTTAAGTAACAGAAGTAATGCAGTGATGTTAACACAAACTGCAATGTTTTCCTAAACCTAACCAAGTAATCTTGTTTCCCAAACCTATCCAAACTGCGAGCGTACAATGCAGGTCCGGTATGCCTGTCGCAGTTACGCTGCAATGCTTATGTTGTTTTGGGAGGCGCTGACAACCAACCTATTCAGTCATTTGGGCACAAGGATGTGTCAAGTGTTATACAGCTTCTGTGCTTATTTCTGTCTGTGACGTTATGTTTTTTTTTTATACCACCAAGCCACCAAGCCCAAAGGCACAATTTTCTAAATCACACACATAGTTGCGTTAAATCAAGACACGTGTGTCGATGGCACTGCGTGTGGTTTGATAGATAAGTCACGTTTTTAAACAAATTAACCTTAAAGTCACCCTCTATGTACCGTTTTTTAAATGGTATTCCAAATACCAAAATCAGTTCACTCTCTTTCCAACACTCATTTCACCTCTGCCAATCTTTTCACCTTAAAACAAAAACACTTTACTCATCTGACAAAACCAACTGAGCATTGCACTCTGTCTGCACATTCATGCCTCAGAGCGCTCCAGTGTAATCATAATCTTGTTGCAAGAGGAATGGATGCAAAATGAATACAAAATTACGACAACTGGCAGTAAGAGTGGTAGTTCAGACTGAATGTGTCAGTTGAAATCGCTGTATTTGTATGGAACTGCAGTCGTTCCCTCACGCTGAGCATGTAAACCAGTACAGGCAGGCAGGAGTTGCTGTAACTGCAGCGCGACATTGCTTCATGGTGAAGAAAAAAGGTATGAAAGCCAAGGAGAAGCTTTGTGATACATCCTCTCTCGCTAATGGACAGACCTTGGCAAAGTGAGTGCATTTAAATAAAGTGAGCTGAGTTTTAACTTCTTCCTCAGGCCTTTTCCTCCAGCTCTAACACTGTTTGCTGCAGCTTGGCTAATAACTTTCACTACCAAGTCCATTATCTCTACAAGCGGATTCCAGCCACAGACGGTTAAAAAGCACTGTCTTATTTCCTGCATACTGAAACACATACTGGTGTTATGAAACCTCTACCTTTACTTCTTCTATTTAACATGTGTGTGTCAGTGTGGGATGAAGAAACACCCTATCTACTAAATACATGACACATGGTCAAAGGGTCTGCCCCTGCACAGTACAGTACCGTATGTCACCAGCCAGGCACAGTGCATTCTGGCTGTTGTCGGTTTTCTAACTATTCGAAGATCACAGCCCTTTTTCTCTGGTCACATAGGACCAATTTGAAAAAAAATTGCAACCTTCTACTACATAGACATCCTAGTTTTATGCTAGGGCCATCTTTCTCGCTGTGAAATACTTCTGTACATTTTTTTTAGACCAGCTTAAGTGACCGGCTGATCTCGACCAACAACCACGTCACTGCTTTCATGCATCACAGATTATGTGTAGAAACTAGATAAACAATGATACAGAATCCTCTATGACTACCACCACTGGTTTTACTGTCATTCGGTGTGTTTTTCAAGAGCAGGTCAGCAGTATTTTACATATTTGCTTTATATTTTGCCACATAAACACTGCATCCAGCCACTTTCAAATAGAAAAAGGTCTCATCCAACCTTTCCTCCTTCAAGCCCTCAGTGTGTCATTTGCTTACACAAATGTCGAACCCAATCACCCTCAGCGTGACGGTGTGGAGATGAGATGACTTGATGCTGTGCAGCGTATCAAGCTAAACAGCCATATGAAAAATTCACCCCTATCAACACTTTACAGCATTCTGTGACACAAGCTTGTCACTTTGGTTCAAGAGCAACAAGTTCAACTGACTCGAACAATGAATAAATAAACTAAGCTATGCCAAATTCCCCATTCACCACGAGGCCACGGAGAAACTCAGTGTACACACTGACCCTGGGTGACTTGTGTGGAATGCACCGCTGCTTCTGGGAATGCGGCTCGGAGCGTCAGCGCTGACGTTCTCACATGGTATATTTTAGGAGGGTATGGATGAGAGGCGGAGAGTGTTTATCAACACAACACAGGCAGGCATTGTTGGAAGGGTCCAAGTGGAAGGCGCACACATTAATATGGCCTGGGTGGTGTTTGATTCCAGTATATAAGATTGAACGGTTACAAAACTAGAGGGGCACTCAGTCAAGCGCATACAGTTCCTTTTGTCCACATCAAATTGCACTCACTTAAAGATATCAGCCACCTAAATACGCCTGACTTTTTTTTAAAGTCAAGGTCCATGCATTATTCCCTCAGAAAATGTCACAAAACGCCCTATCTCAGAATATTAAAGAAAGTGAGAGAAAATCCTTTTATCCAAAACTTAATGCGGTCTATTCTGGGCCAAGACCCATCCTCCATCCAAGTTTTGTAGAAATCTGTTCAGTAGTTTTGGGTAATTCTGATGGCAAACCAACCAACCAATCAACCAACCCCCCCACCAACCAACCAACAAACCAACCAATCAACCAACCCCCCACTAACCAACCAAACAACCAAGCAACCCACCAGGCAACCAACCCCCCACCAACCAACCAACCAATCAACCAACCAACCCCCCATCAACCAACCAACCCACCAACCAACCAACTCCCACCAATAGTTCTCTGTAAAGCCTTAAAGCTAATACCTTATCTGCCCCGAGTGGCCACACAGCGGGGCAGATAAGGTAGGCCAACGACCCTACGTACTGTATATCCTTTGCATTTACTTCCTTACTGTTGTGTTTTTTTGGACTTTATTGGAAAATGGATTTCATATTTTTATATAAAAGCACTGCTGTGTGTGAAGGAAGTATTGCGTCCTTGCAGGAATAAAGTCGGTATTGAATAATCAGCCTTGCCTGTTGTTCCTCGTGCACTCTGGTTCATCTTTGTTGGCTCGACAAAGGCTCTCTGTGGCCCTGAGAGTTAAATAGATATAATTTGTAATTCCTTGGCATGGAAACACTGTTAGTGCTGCAGAGGTAGATATTGTCTGCTCTGCCGATGTCCTTGCGTGAAGTGTTGTGAGTATGAATGTGTGTGTGTTGTTATATTTGGAAGGCTCTTATCTGTACGGTCTCTTAGTCCCACTGTATTTGTGGTGCGCTTAATCAACACTTGGCCCTGCTTGCACCGGAGCAGCCGCTGTAAAAACGCACTTTACTCTTCTCTCGCTCTCTAATGCAGTTTTAAAGCTGGGACTTTCTCACCCCCTTTTACAGTAGATAAAAGCGCTTTCATCCCATCTGAGGTATCTGGCTCTTGTAGTGCAGAATAATGTCCGGGCCCGCATGAATCAGAGCAGGGGTCTATAGGTCTGCCTGCAAATGCATAACAAAGCTTAAAAATAGCTGGGCTCATTGCCATTCCAGACAGATAGGACTAAGGCCCAGGGCGGTGTTGAGCGGGGAGAGACAGAACCAGCGATGGGGACAGAGCCAAGGTCGGCCCAGGATACACACTCATCAAGAGGTCGATGATCCAGCCCAGGTGACCTCACATTGACCCAAAGAATTCTGTAGCCGGGAGGAGAAAGTGCTGTGTGTGTGTGTGTGTGTGTGTGTGTGTGTGTGTGTGTGTGTGTGAGAGAGAGAGAGAGAGAGAGAGAGTGAGAGTGTGTGTGTGTGTGGTGTGGTATAAATTGATCTTGCTCTCAGTGTCTGTGTTTATGTATGTCTGAGAGATTTTTCTTCTGTGTTTTCTCAGCGAGGATAAACTTGGCCTCAGACATAACTGGATGTAAACCGACGTGCTATTGTGAGTTTTAGCCTCATTCTTAAGTTCACCGTGTCAGTGTAATGTTTTCACTGTAACAACATTGAATTAGACACAGAGACAGCGGCGAATGGGATAAAACCACGGCAGGGCACTTACACTTTGTACATCATGCAGACCCAAGACGAGCATGATTGGAGGAGTCTCATGCCTGTTAAAAAGAACTGATCGTATGAAGATAAGCCAAATAAAAGACTTGCCCAATTAAGGCAAAAGTCAGTGTCTACTGTTTTGGTTAAAACTGAGTTATAACTTGGAGAATATCATAAAACATCCTGCAACTGACTGACATTTGTTTTACTGCCATAGAAACAGCTAACTATAGCCTACATAAGTATATCTTAAGTTAGAGGTCATCATGTGAAAGCTAGCTTGTGTGACAGCCACAGTTAGGTTTGGCTTAAACTAATGCAAAGTTTAGTTAAAGATTTTAACCTAGTTGTTTTTGATGAGCGGACAAGGCAGCGGCTACATTAACTCAATGAGTGGATTTCACGTTATTTCGTGGTTAGCTACCCTAAAACTATACTTAACTATTATATACAACAACAAATTGTACCCGATAAATAACATCAAGATATCTATATATATATATATATATATATATATATATTTCTAAGAATGTAAATAAAGACTTCTGTGTCCATTTGTTTACTACAGTGATGATCCTTCTCTGCTAACGGACAAACTGTTGCAGTTTTTATATGTAAGACTTAAACTGGAATTAATCATTAAATGGATATTAACTTGTTTTAACTATATCTATATTTTTCGGGGTGTATTGTGCTCCTTGGTATTTATATGTAAGTGTTACACGTGTTCTTACAATTGACCTCATATGCTGTTACAATCGCCCCCGCATGTGAGGGCAGATGTAACATCTGACTTGACATTTGATTGTTTTAATCAATTAGCGACTACGACCTTTATTGTAAAAAAACAAACATTTTAAGACTGTTAAAATGTAGGAAACAGATACAAGGTCCCTACAGAAAATTGTATCTAAATAGTTTGAGGTTTTTGAGTCATGACATCAAAGCCAAAAATTGTTACAACTGACCCGGGTGTCCCCTAACTGCAGCTACTTTTCTGTAGAAAAAATGAACAAATTAGCAAAAACATTGTAGGATATTACAAAACACTACCCAGCAATACTGATTAAATGGACAAATGCTTCTAATTCGTGTCTCTGACAGCTTGACTAAAAGTTTTGATAGACTATGTGGATGAAAACCCCCACTGTTACCAGCTCTGAACCGTAGCTGATTAAGCTAATGTTCCCAAATTAATACCTGAAACAACCATAAATGCCATATTTCTGTCACTGGTTTTCCATCTTTTGACGTTTTAAAAACACGCCTTCTTCCTCTGCAATGGGTTAATGGACCATTAACCCCAACAGCCTCCATTTTAATGCGCCCAAATTCTAATATTCATAAAACACTAGTGTACAGAAACGCAGATTAATTTCCTTTTGTCAATTCAGTGTAAAATTTGCGCTACATTTGGATATAAATTTGGCTGCTGACATGCACAGAGCATATGAACCACATAATAGCAGAAAGCGAGTTCCATTTTGTAGTTTAATCAACTCCTGGAATTAATGTTAATTAGCCACGGCTGAGTAAATCACAGTCACAGTTCACATCACAGCTTGTTAAGACATTGTTAATAATGCGTGCCGTAGCCTAATTATAATTATGGCTCCTGCAATTTAAAAATAGCACTTTCTCAAATCAGGAGTGTGATTTAAAACAGTCGATTGTTCGGCTCTAAAAGAGTAAATAGGCCTTTTCTATTCAAATGTCCCAGTAAGTCATCACAGTGTGACAGTGAGCCAGCGTGCAACGATACCAGGACCCTGACACTGAAGCAGCTAATTTATCTTCAGCCATCATTAATTGCATTCACACCTGTGCCTCCCACTGTACTGTAACATGTCAGAGGCGTCTCCACTTCACTTAAATAAAATCAGCGTGAAATGAAGTAAAATAGTGCTCCAACTCAAAATGAACTTAACATCACTTAATTTCCACCTTTTTACTTTGCCTTCACTAGCTTCTGATCTGTATTTAACAAGGCCAGATGGTGGCATGGGTACCTTGCAATGAACCCCTCAGTTAAGAGATGAGCTGTGACCTGCCTTAATTGCATCGTGATAACTCCTGAGCTGAACGTGTTAATTAATCACTTGATTGCACAGTCAGTTGCATACTGACCTGACATTGGCACACACAATATCAAATAATGTGTTTACGTTTGTGCTCGGGCCTTCTGATGTTCCCTCAGTATGTTCCCTGTAATGTCAGTGGCTCATCGGGATGCTAATTACAAACTTACGCATGTTGACATCTCGCTGTATTTTCAGATAAGATATCCCCGTGGTGATTCACCTGGCAGTATAACCAGCAGTAGTGTATATTCCGAGTGATCCTTTGATTTAATCCGCAGCCAGATTGATTGAACATAGCCTCAGGTCGGTGCCTGGCCCCTGCATAAACAGATCCAGTCTATGTTATGTTTAATTCAGAGTCCTTCCACTGGAAGGGAACCAAACTGATCAGGACTTGTTTACACTCTCTGGCCCCGGCAAGCCCTGGCCTACTTTGAACAACTTCACTTCACTTTAACACAGAGTTAAGTGCATGTTAGCATGAGTGTGCTGCATGTGTGTGCACAACAAATTAGCTTTGCATGTATAATGCAGGACTCCTCAGCTATAGATACATATATCATCGGGCCTGTGGTGGGGTGGGGTGGGTGAACCATCTTTAGCTGGAAGTTTGTGTGTGTGTGTTAAAGTGTAAGACTGGCTACATTTGCTCTTCTGTGTGGAAGACATATAGCCTCGCTGTGTGACCTCTTTTGGCTCTGAGATCTCCATCACTCAGAAAGACTCAGAACTCGGGGCAGATAAGACGCAGCTCTGCACTTGATGGCTTATAAAATAGGCTGATAATAAGCCTGTACACATTCAAGACGTTCAGCTTTAACAGAACACGACTTTATCAGTCCTCGTCTTTATGGAATTATGGCCGAGCTGGTGTATGTTAAAAGTACAATTATATAACTAAACGCACATGTATGCCGAAGTGAAGTCAGTCGCCCATCTGTCCCCTAGAACGTCTTCGTCTGAGACTTCCATCAGTCGAGCAGCAAATTCAAACACGTACACAGACGTTTAACCACAGATTTAATGTGTAGACTTCTGGACAAAATCTCTAAGAGATGTGTGACTGTGTGTGTATGCGTGTGTGTGTGTGACAGCTCTCTGTACCAACAGCCCCTGTAGCAGAGCAGATACCAGCCAAAGATTAGGATGTAATTACACGCCACTTTCTGCTCCATCTCTCTGCCCAGGAGAGGAAGAGAAAGAAATGGAGGGAGAGAGAGACATGGAAGGAAGAGGAGGGGAGGTAAGGTGGAGATAAGGCCGGGCTGCGTGTATCAGACTGTGATGTGTGTGTATAAGTGAAGGGTGGTGCAAACCCGCCCTAATTTTGCACACACCGCAAAAAAAAAAAACTCACAATCCCCCCCCAAAAAAACCCATTCACCCTCCTCACCTCGCTCCACACGCGTCAAATGTTTTGACTCAAGATTTACCCCGCTGTGCGTTCATTGGCCGTCTGTCGCCATGGTAACGCAACGAACACCACTGTCCCGTCCCGCGCATGCAGCGGGTGAGTGTGTGAGCGCCACACTTGTGCCCTGAGCATCAGACATTAGGATAATCCCCTCTCTCATTTAAATGTAAAGTCAGCAAAAGAAAAAGTGGCTCCGGCAAAAGTGTTATATATGTATGAGTGTGTGTGGGGGAGGAGGAGGAGGCGGTGTAAGGAAATGCTACGTCGCACCAGGAGGATAATTTGCAGAAAAAAAACTTTAATGGCGTCAAATTTAGCACCTCTGTTTCCCCCCCTTTTCCTTCATATTCACCTTGTTCCCTTCCGTCTCGCTCGCACTGCCGTGTTTTTTCCTCCCGTTTTCCTGTGGTGACATTTTTAGGTCACCCCTCACTCACTTTCATCATCTAAACCCTAGGATGTTGCGCGCACATCTGCGGCGTGTATCTGCGCGAGGGTGAAGCCGGTGGGAGTGGGATGCAGGAGGAAGCCCTCTGGGGAACATCAGGGAAACGATGATCTCCCGGCATTCCCGTACGCTCCTGTTGGCTCCCTTTTGAAGATGGGAATGCCGGTGTTAGAGGAGACAGCTGTGACAGACACGCAGACACCTATAGCACAGTGCAGCACCTATACATGTATACACACACACACAAAAACACAAACACTAACACACACACAAATCCATATCCTAACCATGCTTCTCCCCTGATTCTGGATCTGTCAAAGTTTCTTTTTTTGATATAGGAAAGGGGGAGAGATTCCCCAATCAGGAGCACCGTGGATGTGAGCGAGCGAGTTTTAATCCCACTTCAGAGAGAGAGAGAGAGAGAGAGAGGGAAAGAGAGAGAGAAGGGGGAGTTCCACATTTCTGCAGGATCAAAAGCTTTCAGGGGATTTTGGAGCTGGTATCTGTGTTTGTGTTTATGTGTGTGTGTGTGTGTGTGTGTGTGTGTGTGTGTGTGTGCGCGTGTGTGTGTGTTTGTACAACGGGGGGAGGTCCAGGGGGCTTTGACACAGATGTGAATATAGAAAAACAAAAACAAAACACACCCCCCTCCTGCGTGAACACAGCACTTTTCCAATAATCATAATCATTGACAGATAGAAACACACGCGTTTTCTCGTAAGAAGTAGCCCTTCCTGTACCATCACCCTCCCCACATGCTGTACATGCACGCGATCACACCATGTCCTCGCACCCTCCAGCACACACACACACACACACACACACACACACAGATCAACATTATGTATTGATTCACACTCATGGCTTGAAACTGAAATGTTAAATTCAGAGCAGGATTAGCCCTGCAATCTCACTTGAAACAAACAAACTTGATTATACTAGCCACAAACACCACTCCACTCAAAAGGTTCAATAAGGAACCCCAGGGTTCTGTCCTCCAAGACAGAGAACGTTTAATCAGAAAAAGGTACACTTAAGGTTGCACTAAACCGTCTGTCTTTCGTTAGCATGAACACGTTCACATGAGAAACGAGCATGAATTAATTAATCTTATGTTAGTTAAATATCAGTTGAAGCTGACAGTTAGCTCCCAAAGTAGTTATATTTGCTAGCATCGGGCTAACTCTCAGCTTCGAATTTCAAGGTCCTTGTTAATTGAACATAAATTAGCCTAAATTAATTAAGTGTGTCAACGAGCAATGTTTGTATGAGTGAAAATTATGATTAAATGTAGAAACACTTCCGAGAGTCAGTTTAGGAAAAGAAAAAGTAGCTTGGTTAGCATTAATGTTAGCTAACATATGGCTTAACTAGCGAAGCTATTATTCATTTTTATTTTCATTAATTAAAAAACGTGTCTCGGCAAATGTTAAGTCTAGCTTAACATCAGGATTTTTCGTAAGCTAGCAAAGAAGATGCTACGTGGGTAAGGCTGTCCCTCAGTTAGTTAATGTGTCTCATTACTTATGTTATTAAAATAAATTGTATTTGGCTACCGCTGCTTTAAACATAGACTACAATATACTTTAAACGTATAAGTTTATAGCCAATATCAAAGACCAGGCTAGCTACATACATGTAGTCAAGCCTTTAGGTCATAGAGAGTAAACCAGAACAAGTGGATTTGGCATTCCTGCTTGAAAATTTACTTAAATGAATAAAAGATTTTCAGAACATTTTTCAATATTTGATTGAATGTTTATCGGCATTTTCTTAATTTATTTTCCTGTAAAATGGTTATAAAGTGAACCGAATAAGGCTGCCGTGTGTGTACCCAGGCACGGTACCTGAAAAGGTTCAACACAGCACCACTTGTTTTCAGAGCGGTGCACATATACACACATGTTCAGACATCAATCACTCAGGCACACAAACACACAGCCCCTCAGCCAATGCCAGTTTGACGACATGTTAAAATCATGAGTGGATTACCAAAGAGTTTCTAAATCATACCAAAATCATGGCTGGATTAATTCCATGTGACATCAGCTCGTCTGCGGCTCCTAAGCCATATTTAGTTGACGATCAAATGGCTTAACCTGGCCAGTTAATCCCATCCTAATATTCCACTAATCTGTCCCCAATCCAAACTATAACAGAATCAGCATCGACCGTTTGTTGTTTATGTTTGAGGTTTTTCCCCTTCCTGCTGTTTTTTCCGCTTAAATTTTTGCAAGCAATGTAAGTTTTAGGCAGGACACCTGTTTGTGTTTCTGCGTGTGTGTGTGTGTTTTCCTGTAAATTTTTTCCATATTCAGGCACCGTGACTCAAATTCCTGCAAGTACAGCGCTGTATCACACACACACACACACACACACTCCTACCACTGCGACCTGATTGAAGCCACATACCTAAACACAGGATTAGTGACTTATCGTCATCAAGTCCCTGGAGTTTTGATGTTAGCAACGTTATGTTTCCTGCTAAGGTTCTTATGCTTTACAATAAGCAGACGACATCCCAATGTTATTCACTCTGCTTTTGAAGAGCACTTTACTTGATGAGAAAATAAAAAAGAGTGTACAGCCTCCTGCTGTACTTGTTTGTTTGGAGCGGACCCTAATGCCGTAATCAGATCAACATTTTCCACTAAGCGTAGAAAAGGGAGTGTGAGGGGGCTCTGTGATGAGGATGATGATAGTGACGATGATAAGGGTTTAGCTCTGGAGGACACCAGTGAAGACAGGGGAGAGGATTTACAGGGGAGAGTGATGAAGCGGTGGGTGGAGACGGTGGAAGGGGGCAGCAGAGCTTTAGAATTGGGGAAATGATTGGTGGGTGGACGGTTGTCTTGGACCGATGGATCAGTCTGCTAGTGTTGGTCTTTTATTAAAAAGTCGTTTATCAGCATGTCAGTGCCTCTGGTGTGATGGATATAATGCAGTTTGATTGATATCACATTTATTGGGAAATTGATCAGTGCCACAGTCAGTTTTTTGTCTGTGGGAAGCACTTAGAGTGAATGTTAATGACATTTTGAAAGGATTCCACAGTATGGATGACTGGTTATTAGTTTTACAATCTAATATGAGTTTTAATTGCGAATCCACCCTTTAACACAGAAAAAGTGGAAGAGCACACATGGGAAGTAAACTATTCAGATGCTTGCACCATTGGTAAGAATATATTAAACACTTAATCATCCACTTAATTAAAGAGGCTCTGTGGAACATCTGTGTTGTGCTGGAAGTCAGTGGTTAGTTTATGTTAACAGACTCTATTTCTAAACTAACGTTAACTACTGTTGCTGTCTGTTAGCGGAGCAGAGAGAGGCGCTGAGACGAGGCCCTCGAGAACATGCAGTCACATCCTTTGGACCGTTGTGGAAAATCCAACCGGAGTCCTCGACAAAGGAGTCCAGAGTCCGGCAGCGTTAAACAACTTAAACACATCGTCCAGAGAGACGAGGAGATCTCGTTTTTTTTTTTTTTTTTACACTTATAATCAGCTCACTTATGGTGATTAATACATGTAGATTGCAACAAAGTATTACATAATGCCCCTTTAAAATATGATTAAATATCCATTAGCCAGCCAAGGATACAATACCCACATGCCTGAAAAACGTATTGGTTGCTATAATCATCTCTGCTCTCCATACTGACTGTGAAACGATAACTCCATCGAGCAGCTACACTGTGAAAGATGGGGGTCGAAATCCAAGCTGTGCGTTTTGACCCCCATTCTTATAGGGGTCAAAGCTGATGTGAGGCTTCATCAGCGCTAGTTAGCATAATTCAGTGAGGGGGCATCTTCATCCTGGCTGTCGCATGTAGGTTTGTTGTTGGTGTTTTGTCCTGTGTGACTGTCGGGATGTGTCCCTCCTCTGAAAAATTAGCAAGACAAAAAAACCCGCCTGTTCTCCCACTTCATTCAAGTTTAAAGTCTTCGGAAGTTGCTTCATCCAGCAAGGTTTAAATACACAATATACATACAGAACCACTTTGAATACAAATAAATAATTCAGTATGGATGGTTGAAATGAAACGTTAAAGATATAATTCCTCATTCAACCCATGAAAAGAAATCATGCTCAGGTTAATTATCTAGTCGGCAGTCATGATTAATGATGAAACAGGGATTGTGATCTAGAGGACGAGATGAATTCAGTCGTAATTATCACATCCTTTCATCCTTTTTCCTTATGTTGCTGCCCAAGGAAAGAGCCCCAAGCTTTAAAGGTGCAAAATGCAATATGTATGTAATAATAATTTTAGTTAAAAATACTCTAAAGTGAAGGTTCAAGGTTCATTAATATCATATTTTAGAACACAGGGTTGCAAAACGAACCTGAGTTTGAGTCCCATTATGCTACATCACAGCAAAAGACAAAAACAGGACAACCTGTGAATAGAGAGGAGTGTTAATGATGAATCGAGGAGTCTCACAGCCTGAGGAATGAAGCTGCTCTGTAGTCTGGTGGTACGGCAGTGGATACTTCTGTATCTGTTGTCAGATGGCAGCAGGGTGAACAGACTGCAGCTGGGTGGGTGTTGTCTCCTTTGGGTTCTGTGCAGACAGCTCACTTCATTGAAATTAACTACAATGATCAACAAAATGTCAAATGTGTTTTGACATCTATGTTTTGTCTTGCAGAGATATCTACTGACGTTAGCATGCTAACCAGCTAGCCCTGGCCTGTCCTGTCTCGTAACTTTGTAGCTCAAGAGGCAACAGTCCGGTATTATAGTCCAGTAGTTTCTTCTTATTCTTATTTTTTTGTATAAAACAGAAAAACTTAACTATAGATATAGAACCAAGATGAATTTAATTGCCTTGTTAACTCATCGTAAAACATACTTGAAACTTGAGGGACTAAAACTCCCCAAAACCGGCTTGGTTTGTGAATTTCAACCAAACCAGCGACGGTTGTTGGAACAGCTCACCTATGAACTGTATGGTGTGGTCGAAATAAATCCATAGTTCATCGAGTTACATTTGAAAATACTCTGGCTTCTTTCCACCCTGGTGATAACCGAACACCCCCCTCTCCCCCAGAGTCCTGGTAGGAGCCCCTAAAAATCAGTATCAGCTCCGCGTTCAGGGCCTCAGTGTGGGTATCAGTCTTCAGAAACCCAGTCCGGTGGAACCCTGGCAGATGGTACCATAGCGGGGGAAGGGCATTAGGGTAGAGCTGAAAATGACCAAGAGCAGAAGAAGGGGTGATGGGGTGTAACCGATGGGGCTGCTACCAGTTAAAAAAACGGGGTGAGGAACTCAAGAGACCATCTCTCTCAGACTCTGCTCACAGACCCAGATGCAGTCTCCAGCATGATTAACAACCTGCCAACATACTTCCTGTAGAAATTGCAACTAAAAGTTAACTACATTGTGTTGCCAACACTTTTGGATGTGCTACTCTTTTCAAATAATACATTACTGGAGGGGGGTCACAGCATGATTTTCAGCAGCCACAAAATGATTTATTGAATGTCGAAAACTATATTCCCAATGTGCAAAATGGTTCTGTTTTTAATCACGGTAATAACAGAGTTTTAGCTGTCAAGTAATGAGTATTCGGTGCCTCCAGGCTCCCTCCTATAATTAAAAAAAGTAAAACTGTCTGTCAAGGGAAAATAGAACTTGACATTTGGTATCAAAGTTTAGCGTTTTGTATCTAAACACCTGCTACGGTGCACATTTGGAAGTAGGCGTTGATTTATTCTGGGGGATTGAGCCAGCTACTGTTACAAAGCAGTGGTTCAGTTTCGGGAGACATCTGAGAAGCGCTGCATGCTGTGCCTACACACACACACATGCTTCCAACACAAACTGACTGAATGAGCGTTGCACTCCAGCATTTCTAATCTGTCCCTCCACGGCAAACGATTACATAAACCCTTCTTCTTGGGACATTTTGTTGCTTGACAAAATCCAATCAGACATTTTGAATGAAAGTATTGAACACTACTTGACAGTGTCTTCCGTCCGTTTCCTGTATGATTAAATGGTCAACCCCTCCCGATCAATATCTCATGATGCCTCCCATTAAGGTTTTATTTTGGGGCGCGGTGTGATTGCAGCATCAGGGGGCCCGAGAGCAATGACAGAATGGTCACGGGGGGTACAGGGCTTGGTCGGAGGAGGGGGGGTTGAGGTACCCCCATCTGCACCATCTGTGACAGATCCCATGACCCCATTCACCGTCCACCGTCCAATGAGAAAGCCCCCCGATCCAGAGTCAGCGGGCTGTGTCCCTCTTCATAACATGTCATAATGATAAGTCACCAGGAAATGATCGGGATGCTCATTTCAAGTAAAATGAAATGGTGTAATTTTGTTGACTCTCAGGAGGATTGCTTCACAAAAGCGTCGCAATCAAAGTGAAATTTTGTAATTAAATTTTAACTGTCCTAATAATTCACTATAATTATGTTTATGCTCCCTTTCTCATTATGAACGCTTTACTTTATTCCTTCTCTAGCTACCCTCAATACCACCATCCTTCAAATCCCCTGCATCTCCCAAATCCCTGCTTCTCCTATATGGGTACGCTCAGGCTAATACGAATTGCAGGCGCATACCAAACACAGCATGTTTTGGACTGAGATGTATAGGATTGAATCATATAAGACTGGGGATTTTCTCAATCCCTGTAATTTTTTTTTTTTTTTGTGCAGATCGTATACAACTGCAATGTAGGCTAACACTTAGGAAACATGGTGGATAATTCTACCATGCAGATAGATGTAGATTGAGCCGAGCCCCTGGGGGTTAGAGGATGTACGGAAACAAGGTTCTCATCAGCGGTAATGTGGTGACCGGGCCAGGATTAGAATAAAAGGTTTGATTGCATCATACTGTCAAAACCAATTGACTCCAAATCTGCCGCTGCATATATTTTGTGTGCGTCTGCATATATTTGGTCCTTAGTGATTCAGGAGCGTATGTTAAAGAGATCTGTCAATGACATTTTTATTGACCCCTTTCTTTCCTGCGCATGGGCACTCACACACTCAGAGTCAATATCACTCTGCGTATGACTCAGGGAAATCATGTGGGAGTGATTTATTTAGGTGTGACAGATGTGTCTACAATGTACCGATCTGTGCTGTGTGATAAGATTAGTCACATTGGACACCTCTCCTAATTCTGCATGTGTGTGATTTGATTGGAGGGCAAAGGAGTGTGTATGTGTGTTTACGGGCAGCGAGATAATCCCTGTGAGCAGCTGTCCTTCGGCCTATGGAGCATCTGGTCAGGTTGGCAGTGTGCTTATATAACATTGACCTCAAATTACTGACAGTCAATAATGATGATTAGGTCGGCTGTAATGATGGTTATTGGATGGATGGAGTGCTTCCTGGCCCATTGTGATGGCCATTGTATCATTTCGCAATTCCAGACGTTTGATCAACACTGTGTCATTGCCACAATGACCCAATTATAAATGTCCTGTCACAGAAACCTCAGTCATCGACTCAATCAATGCTGTTTCCAGGTCTGACAGCTTTAGATTACATTTAGGTTTTTAGTCAGCTGTAACAAGGGTCTCAACAGTAGGAGATTTTCCCAGTGCAACTATCTCCGAAAATACCATGGTATCAGTGTATTACACAAACTTTATAATCATTATTATGTACTATTAATTTGTATTTTAAGGTAAATGTATTGTCATTTGTTAAGCAAAGGTTTAAAAAACTAAATAGTGATTGACAACAAACATGTTGGCGCCTCTGTGGCAAACTGGAGGCCAACCATACCATACATATGTCTTCTCGAGCCGCGCTAAACTTGTGCCTTTCTGGGATAATGTAAATACAATCATTAAAGATATTATGGGATATGCTATGCCAAACAATTGTGCTGTGATGTACCGAGGAAACACTGAGCTGGCTGTGACAAAAATAGATAGATATCAAGCAAATATTCCAGAAAGGCCATTAAAAGGCATTGGCATAAAGTTGAGCCTCTAGGGAAAGAAGAGTGGTTTGAAATTGTCTTGGATAACTGTTCAGTGGAAAAACTGACGTACCAGCTAAGAATAAAAGTTGGACTGTTTACATTAAACATGACGCCAATAAGTTACTGAACTATTAAGATATGGAACAACTGAGAATGAGAATATACTATCAATACATGTCTGAACCTCCCCTGTTCACTATTTTTGCTACATATGTTACGTATGAGTATAAAAAAAGACTTCACACATCATGATCAGCTAATCAAGATAATTGTCAATTTTCCTACTATGGTTTACCTTAAAACTGGTATATAGCTGCAACCCTAGCTGTAATAAATGAATGCTAATTCTGTGAGTAAACAAAAATATAAAAGTGTTGGCCTTTATCTTGTTAACATTATTTACAAGCTGGTGGTACCAGAGAAAGAAGCACCAATGTGTGGATTACTTTTTAAAGACTGAATCTGTTTAACTGTTTAAAAAGTACAACAGAGTAATTTGTATGTAGACAAACAATCCAGCCTTAACTGACCGAGCATGCCATTTTCCCTGTATGAGACAGAGCTAGCAGCTAGCTATACAGCTGACTGACAGCTAATGCTCACACATAGTAAACAACTGTCAGAGATCTAATGACCTTCATGGTCTGAATCAGACCCTCAGGAGTCCTCAGAACTACTTGTCTTGTCCCGTTAAACTATAACGATAGCTAACGTCAGCTCACGTTAGAGGCCCTGACACACCAGGCCGACGGTCAATGTCAGGGCCGTCTGTGGCCTTAATAGTTGCTCTGTGTCCCGTCCTTTTTGGCCAATTGAGCATATTGAATAGGTGGTGGAACCAGTCAGTGAGAGAAAGTACTCTGATTGGCTGTTCAGCAACTTTTTATCAGACATATTCTTGAATAGAAGTGGGATATAAGTGAGAATGTTGCCAAAAAAATGCAGCTTTATCATAAAAACTAGTTGTATCCACAGTGTTGAGTCCTCGGGGGTGCCATTTTTTGAATAACAAATGCAGACAACCTCTACCTGGTGGTATGGAGGTGTATTCCTCTCATGCGGCCGGACATTGGCTTTACTCTTTGCGGTGTGTTTAAGTGCATGACAAAGGCCAAATGAGGCATAACAGTGAAGCTTCGTCGGCACTAGTTCACTGATGTTGATTTGGTGTGTCCAGGACTGTCAGATATCTGCTTTAGTTGTTAGACTTACTGGCAGTTTGTCTTAATCACAATCTGTGGAAAAATATAAAGCTGACATCACAAAATATCACAGTACTCGATTACTTTTGAGATCAGACCATTCTTCAGTAGCTCACCTGTCAGATATCTTTAGCCTGTACCTGTCAGACTGCAAGCATTTTCACGTAATTTTCATAAAACAACACAAAGCTGTCGTCGACCAGTATCACCACGCTTGATCTTTCTCCTTTTTAGATTAAGTAAACTTTAAGATCACATGAATGTAGCTCATGTCGTTAAATGTGAGCTACAGTAAATTAATCTGGTTTTAATTGCAGTTAAAGTTCCAATTAAAATGCTAAACGGCATAATTGGTGAGACAAAGTGGAATAACTACTTTTACTAACTCTATTTTTCATTCAAATGGTTTTGTAATTTCCTAAACGTTCTAATTTCAGTCATGTAATTAGAAATGACATAACATAAAAACGTCTAATTTGTCTGATATCAATTCTCCTCTCTGTAGCACTCGGTGGGTGTACAGTTGCCACCATTGTTTTTATTTCCTTCTGTGGAGAGAGTAATTTACCCTCCAGAAAAGTATTAATGGGCTCATTTGACCCCAGCGAAGACAATCTTTGATCACACACTGCATTTGTTATGTCTTTGTCTTTGTGTGTGTGTGTTGGAAGTTAGAGAGAATGTACGCATTTAAAACAGCACAGGGACCGTGTGTACCATTATCTCGCATTGGGAACCTACAGTAGTGTCTTTGAAGTGTTGTGCTTCGTGTGTGTGTGTATGTGTGTGCGCTCACAAACATCTGTGCTAGCTGTACCCTAAAGTAGTATATGTTCTCTACAAGGTAATTGGATTACTGAATTCCTCAAACGCATCGGCTGAGACCCCCCGAGTACTATTTTATGCCTCCTCAGCAACCTCGCTGCTCCCTGCTTCATCCTTTGCTCTCATTTCAACTTTCCCCAAGACATTTTACAATAGAGACCCTGTCGATTTGCAAGAAATATCCAGAAGCGCTGACAAGTACTTGCAGCAGCACTAAGGAGTCTAATTCTAGTTCTCTGACCCATTTCTGTAGAAAAAAGCTGAGAATCTCCTCCCTTCCTCTCCTGCCTCCTCTACCAACTTCAGCCTGATTGCATCAGAATAGACTGACTTACTGTGTATAGAGAGCACGGAAATGTGTGTGTTTCATTTTATAGTGTCTTGTAGCGTGCGTGTCAAGGTCAACCCTTGTTTCGTACAACCTCTTCACATTCCTACTTCCATCTAATTGATCTCGAAGAAAAAAGGGACGAGAAATGTACTATATGCGCAAATTTGCCTGGAATTGAGATTTGTGTGTGTGTGTGAGTCTGTGTGCACTTCACACTCAGTCTGGGGGCAAGGTAATACCCATGGATAAATCCAGCTGAAATAGGAGGGGAATGATTTAATAAGGAGGGTGTAATAGAGGGGAGGGAGAGAGGGATGGATAGGATGGATGAATGTTTTGATCAGAGCAATAAAGAAAGACCCCTCTCTCTGCCTCTTTTCTTTGCCCCAGGCTCTATATATGTATGTATGTGTGGGTGTGTGTGTGTGTGTGTGTGTGTGTGTGTGTTGCCCGGGCACCTCTGCTCTAACAATGCACTGGGATGAGAATGAAGGGAGACAGCCAGGGGAATAGTGTAGAAAACAGAGAGACAGCTCCGGTGGACTCCATTCAATCAGTGTAGCGCCGGACCCAGCTCATCTGCTCCCCAACAATGGAGAGGTCACTATGAATTAGAGGCACCGAGAGATTTGGGAGATGGAAGTAGGCGAGACACACTCACACCCAACTAGACAATACAGACACGCACATGCATACACATAGTCACTTGCTTATTTTCTCCGTCCTTCCATCTAGCTCCCCTTTATTCGCTCTTTCTCTTTCCATCTCTATCGGCCTGTCTTGCCTCTAAACAGGTCCACCAACAGGCTAAGCATTGTGCAACGCCCCAGAGACTGAGTGTGACATTTAGTGCGCTTGGTTCCATTTCCCCTGTCATTATCGGCTGTCTTTTCTACTGTGGTTCTACGACAATAGCCGCTGTCTCACTCCAAACAGGGCCTACTGCTGTTGATGCCTATTGAGAGTAGGCAGGGTTCTGTGGGGCCACAAATGGCCCCAGTTTTCCCAATGAGATGTATCGACCGGGCATCTGATTCAGAGCAGAGCAGTGTTTGAAGGATGTTTGTGGCCACATAGGGTATTGATTAGATTACATTTTGTATTCCAAAGTATGCTAGGGCACATCTTAAAGCACTCAACATTGGATTAAGAGACAGAAATGTCCTTACTCCCAGCTTCTGAAAATCATATTTTTTTTTATCATATTTACTCCTTGGAATTGGCCAGTTACCATACCTTGACAAATTCCTGCCTGAATGTACAGTGACTCAATGAGTTTGCACTGAGTCACTGTAGCTGGTTGTAGCCTGGATGTGACGCATTATTATGGGTCCCACTGGTTTTCTTACAAGAAGAACCTACTAGGCCTCTGATTGGTTTCCTTTGTTTGCATTCTCTATGCTTGACTTAAACTGAAAACTCATTATGTACAGCTGGTTATGTCTGTTATCGAGCAGTTCTGATACGACACTTTATTAGCTGTATGTTCCCCAGGAAACACATCAACCTCTTCAGTCTCCTTCCCTGTCTTCTGCTACTACCGTTGGGGGTCACTCTTCCTCTGGAGCAGCTCCTCAATACCAGAGTGTCTCTAGGTTAGGCAGAGCGAGCAGGATGGTTGTCCGCAGAGTGGGCTGCCGCCAAGCTGCCCTGCCACTAGCCCAGAGATACTGCAGCTATGACAAGCATGTTGGTGTGTTTACTGGGGAAACAACTCACAAGTCACTGTATCATCTCCACCACTAGCTGTTTGTTTTAAAAAAAATTAGAATAAGAAAAATAAAAAAACCACTGACACAAACCATTACTAAATAGCACACTAGCTAGCTCATTCTTATCTCATTTGTGGTGTAATTAAAACTAAAAACCTAAGTAAAGTCTTTGTGGGCCACTGACCTCTCTCTCACCCTGTGGTTGTAGCTGACTACAGGGCAGCCAAAGATGTGTTGACACAGGAGGACAGCCAAGAACAGGCACTCAGCTGTGGGCACAGCTTCCACCAATCTCCCTCTTTCTTGTTTTCTAGTGGACAACCAGGGCCACCAAAAAAAATCTCAGATTTATTCTGTTTTTTCGACAGGAAGAAGCTCAGTTGAACACTTTTCTTGCTTGTCAAGGCTTTTGTAATAAAAGAAAATGATAGACACAAGCCAATCAGAGGCAGAGTACGGTAGGTCCTGCATGAAAACCAGTGGGATCCATTATAACAGAGACATGACGCCCTGACCATAGCTCTCTATTAGCTCTTTGGTATCAATTAGCACCCCATTGTATAGCAAGTTAACCGGTTCAAGTGTCAGCTCAGTTAGACTAAACAAGAAGATTTTGTCTGAGTTATCACACTAACGAGCTAATTTGCTTTGTTTGATGCTCAAAAAGCTATCAAACGAAGAACCATGAATTGAAACATCTTTCTATAGCAGACTAACATGTACATAGTTTTGAGGCTCCTCTTCACACTGAGTTACTTCTAAACCATATCCTTCAACTAAATTATCAGAAAGTGAAAACCATGTGCACCCCTTTGGGGATTTGGGTTGAATTCTTTGGTTTAGCATATTTGCTAGCTCTGTTAATTGTGTATCACTGCAAGTAATAAATTCAACCCGTCTTTGTCTTTCACTATTAGATATCATCAGTTCACGATATTTGATTTGAGTTATCTTATTATGAGATATCATTTTTGACATTTCAGGTCAGAGTTTACTGCATCATGTTTCCTCTACATCTTTCCTCTCCCACACACATGCACCGTTTCATGTGAAGTGATAACGAGAATGCAAAACAGCCGCGGCACTGTGTCAAAGAGTCAAAGATGATGATTATCAAAATTGTAGATTTAGAATCTGATCATTAAAAACTGACTTGATTGAACCGGTATCTTACAAACCACTTGACTCCTAACATGTGATGGCCTCGGACCAATGGGCAGCCGTTGTTGGATGCTGAAATATGCATGTTTGAGTCACATTTTCTAAAGAGCTCTTATATCCCTTGTATCTGTGTCAGAACATGTGCAGCTGGTGAGATTTTCATAACTGTTGTATGGCCGAATTTTTCTTTCACAGTTCCACAAGCCTGTAGGGGGTCTTAACACTGATATAAGGTTATGCAGCAGGGGGTCTCTGCTTTAGAGGCCGTAGGAGAAAAAATAAAAATATAACCCCACCCCAGACTTACTTTGTGCTCCATAATTTATTTCCTGAAAAATCTAGCGCATGCTGATACACTGTAGCTATTGCGGTCCGATGGCCTCATTTCCTACCACACAAGCTTATACATATGCCCTGAGAGTGTACGAACACAGTGTTATTCAGTACTGAGCCTTTCTGGTTTTACCTGATTTATAGGCTTTTATATTTCTAATTGGGGTCAGGGCACTAGCAGTAAAAGTAGACGGCTGAAACAGAGAGCACGGATGGAGGTCAGTTTGTTCCCTGCCTTGTTTACCATCTCTCACTGTCTCCAGCCAGCGCCGCTAAATGTACACACAGACGGCCACTAGTGTGTGTTTATGTGCGCGCAGTTGCACGCGCGAGGGCCCGTTAAGCCGTTAAACACATTGTATATATTTATCCTAGGGGATGAATCCGGGGCATCCAACTGATGAGTCTTGGATTTAGCCTGATCAGTCTGGCTTTGGGGCGCGAGGGAGGGAGCGATGGAGGGAGGCTGGGGATGAGTCACTGTTATTCAGCCGGTGGCTAGTGGTTAAATGGATATATAAGCATGCAGCCTAACCCTGTTGACACGATGTGGGTTTAATCTGCACAAGTCAACCGGTGCACGCGTGAGAACCGGAGAGAGAGAGTTAATCAAGTAAAATGCAGCCTCATCAGCACGTACGGAAAAAAACAATAATCTGGTATTTTGAAAAACAAGAGTTCACCCACAAATAAACCTTCCCGCCGCCACAGTTTTGGATATTACAGGAGGTAAATGAAGCTGTGCGAGCACTAAGAATGGCGCATTTTCTGAGACGCATAGGTTATTTGTTCGTCGTAATGAGCTCGAGGAGAGGTGAAGGAAGTCGGCTAACTTGATTCTGTCTAATTCAATCTGCCCTTCTTTAACATTAAAGGATCCTGTGTGTTGTAACAACACCACAGCCTTATACAAACTCCCTGACCCTCACAACCCCCTGCCGCTCTGTCAGCCCTCATTTTTCTTTTCTGCTGTTTATTCCTCCTTTATTCCCTTTTGCCTTCAGTATGATTCATACTGCCTGTTATACAAAGTTAAATGTTTTAGTGCCAAAAGGATTACTGGGTTATCAGTGAATGAAGTGGTTGACAAAAAGTGTGGTTAATCATTAGTTTATAAAAGCAAAAATGATGAATAGAAGCTAGATCCAGTTTTTTAAATGTGACAATTTGTTGATTTTCTCAGTTTTACGTCACTGTAAAGGTATTCTCTTTGGGTTTAGGACAAACCGAGCAATTTGACGACACTGGGATCTTAGGCATCTTGGAAATGGGAAGTTGGGAGAACTGGGAAATATCATGACACTATAACAAACATACAGGTGCAAATTTGTTTAGAATTCTGAAATGACACATCAAAATCGTATGCTGGTAAAAGCTCGGTATCGTCTCTCAATACTTTTTTGATACTCACCAAAATGTGACGTCTTTTAGTATTTTAGTCGAATGCTAAACAGGTTCCCCTGACGATATGACTGACCAGAGGCACTACTTCATGACACCTCGTGGTTTAAACTTCTGTAAACTTAATTTACACAAATTGAATAGAATTAAGTGAGGTGTTGTTGTTACTCCAGAGCTGCTCTGCTCTCTGGTAGTTCAGCCTTTTGCCGGTTGGATTGATGGCACACCTGGACATGAACAAGTTGTAATCACTTTTTAATACATTGTTTCATCTCAGTTCATGTCAAATTCTGTGAAACTGACAATACAGTGAATAAATACATGATTCCTGCACTTTCCCTTTTTGTAGTATTTTGTATAGTTCAGTTAGATAAATAGATGTATTTGTCTAACTGCCTTGCAATGTCGATTATTGCTGAATTGTAATTTCAGCCTATTCATCTACTTTCTAAAAAGACAAAACAAGGGGCCAGACTTTTACATCCTCTATGTCTGACCAGGAAAGCAACATTATGCAACTTATTTACTTTAAAATCATTTTGATGTTCCACTGACTTGTCCCACTCTTTGCCCTAATTGCTCAACTGTAACTTGGGCGGACTGATAGGATCTCCTGGGAGAAGTGCGTGACACTCAATGGCACTGAGTCACATCCCCAGCTATGTCGGTGAAACCGGATCATGTGTTTTGGAGAAAACGTTTTCTGGTTTTTCCCTCTGATGTCTTCTGGCTGCTCTGCCTCAGCTCTCTGGGAGTCCCCTGATGGACGGACAGCTTTACCTCCTGCTAAAGTCACCGCTAACTGCTGCTAACTGTAGCTCTCGTACAGAAAGCTGGGATTTGTATTCAAGGCAGTGCTGCTGAGACTGTGGGGTTTGCGCTCTTCTTCTCTGTTGTTTATTAGTTTTCACTTTTGAGGAAGAAACCTATTTTGAAAAGCGCAGGAAAAATACAAATACTGAGAATGGAGTAGTTTGTCACTTTAACTCTTGTTAATATCTGCTTAAACAAACGGTTAAAACTTTTTAATGAAAGTATGAGTATGAGTATTTTGATGCTTAGCAACAGCCATAACAAATTAATGGGCCAATTAGCCTCCTTACAAAGTGTTCAAAGGGCTGGAACGAGGTTGTTAAATGACTGTATTCAGCACAAGGGCCTCCATTTGTATAGGTCTGGTCTAAAGGTCTGGAACAGGCAAGTAAGTGGCTCTTGCATTGAGATCGTTCTGAATGTTGTTAATGCTCAATCAAACTGCATTATGTTGTGGCATAAAAACACTGCATAGCTTATATATCTGCTTTTGTCCTCATACATATCTCCTGTCTGTGTTGTGTTTTGCCGTCCCTGGATCAGATCGTGCTTCGCCTCTCCTCCTCACCTCTCCTCTCTTTTCTCTCGCTCACTCCCCTTTGAGCCGTCCGACGCTGTTTGTTTGTGTTTGCCTCTCCAGGAAGTTCGAAACAAAATGCTGGCATGCCTCTCTTTCCTCCTCCACCTCCACCTCGCTCGTCCCAGCTGTTTCCTCTATCCTCCCTCTCTCTGCCTCAGCAGGGCTCCTCCACCTCCCTCCGCCCCAATCCATCAATCCTAATCCCTAACCTGCGTTCACCAGCGGGGGTCTGGGTCGGTACAGGGCACGAACAACTCCCCGCCCTGCCAGAACATCCATCCCACGATGCCCCCCATTTCCCTCCCAGCATGCTCCACGCTCCACCAGCCGAGCACCCTGGCGCTGTTGTCTGCCGGCTTCTGATTGGCCGGCAGCTGCTGCACCAGAAAGGGGGGAAAAAACAGCCGTTTCCCTTCCACAAACAGCCTGGAATTTAACTACCAACCCACCGGCAGTTGAGCCGTGCTTAAAGCAAGTGTGTTTGCTCTTTTGAAGTTTTTATAGCTGCCAAGTCACTGGGGGTTATGTGAGCAGCTGTGAAGCGCATGCAAAACTGTTTACATCTGTCACCGTGCGTGTAGGCATGAGTGTGAGTGTGTGTGTGAATTCCAGGATGTCGGTGCGGCACTGCCACCGACCTCAGAGCCAGGAAACCTAAACCCTTCCCACTTGGTACTTTGTCACTGCAGAGTCAGACAGGACAAGGCCAGACTCACTGTGACTGTGTGAGAGGGAGAGAGTGGTGAGAAATGTGAGAAATTGCTAATCATTCTCATAAATGCACATCAGGAGGGCATTACAGAAACTCTGGGCTGTTGACAAAGTGTTGTGTTGTAATCATATTATTCTCGCTGCTAATTCAGATGCTAATCAAACCTGGTTGCATTTATAAACAAGTTTAGTCCATCATTAGCAGACTCTGCAGGTAGCGTGAGGCGAGAAAGGCCCGGGTGACTGCACAATGAGAATAAGAGGCTGGCATTAATGTATTCAGGGATGTAATTATGTAAACAGAGCTATTGCCTGGACATGAGCAGGAGAGATTACGGGAGAACAGGCCTGAGGATGATTCACACTGCAGAGACTAGCAGACTGCTCTGTCTGCTACCTTAGGTGACCTGCTGGGAACACACACACACACTTTGCCACACGAAAATGTGCATTCGCTGATTACGCAGGAATGTGCAGGACCATAAACCAAACAATGGATACACTTTACATAACACACTCATGGACTGCACTCAAAAGCCATAAATTCACAGAATACAGATAAGCTTTCTGGCACACAGACCGTACTCAGAACACATATATTCATAGCACATACACACAAGGACAAACAGCATTCTCTGAGGCATGTAGGGATGTACAGGTAACCTAAGGCTGGATTATCATATTGGCAGGTAACAGGCCCGGGGCCCAGGATGACTGAGGTACAATATCATCTGAGGTGGGTCCTGCATTTTGAGCTTATCCTGTGGCCCTGTCTTTAAGAAGGGTGTCAAAATCTATTTTTTTAGGTCGTCATTATTATATCAGTGAGAGACACTTAAAGGATAATTTCACCCATAAATAACAACTGAGTTGTTATCTTCTTACCCTCATGCCTATCGAAAGTTACATTTTCGTAGTCCACAAAACATTTCCGATTACTAGCCGACCCGCTCTACCTCCTGAGCTACAGCCGCCCCAAGAAGATATAACAGTTTTCACTTTATGACGTTTATTTATTGTGTTGCCGAGATATCCGTTGGCGCTAGCATGCTAACCAACTTGCACCAGCCCATTCAGGTGCAACACTCCTGTGCTGGTGGTGTAAACACCAACACTCCCCTCGAGCTCCGAGCTCCCAGTCTGGCCGACTATATACACGGCTTATCAAGCTAACTAGCTAACAGCAGCTACTGTTAGCAGTAGTTAACGGTTGCTCTGGTGACATGCTGCCCCCTGTTTGTATAGATGGCCAATTCTCTGTACCTTCAAATGCATCCACGTTTACTGCCATTTTTGTGGCACTTTTGTGGCCACAGAAAGTCGCTGAAAAAAAAAATTTAGACGTGTTGTTGGTAATTCAGAGGTCGGGAACCAGGCTACCAGTGGCTCACAATACAGCTGCCCGCTATAGTGTGCTGTGTGTGTAATAGATGGGAACTTGGAGAAGACATTGTACACAAAGAGCAAATGGCAATACGTGTGGTGTGAGGACGGGGTCCCAATTGATAGCCTGGCAGCAAATTCTTGCCCCAGGCCCCCTAGAAGGTTAATCTGGCTACAGTCTCATCCAACATGGCAGTATTTGTGCTCAGTATTGCTCAACGCACACTGGAGTGAGCGCAGTCAAAATCATTTCCCCAAACTCTCTCTCTCTCACACACACACGCGCATACATACACACACACAAGCGAGCGGTTCCCTGAGGCTAATAATTCTTGATGGTTTTAATGCACAATCCGATGTTGTTCTTTCCATGACTCCCTCCTCTGTCTCTCTCACATTCTGTTGTTTCTTGGAAAACACTCTGTTGTCTTTGGATGAAAACATGTGATGCGGACAGATGGGGACTTGGATGGCCGAAGACGACGGTCGAGAGGAACTTTATATAAAAACGCTCCCTCGTCACGACTTCATGGAAAGTTGCTTTCGGAGCCAAAGAGTTGTCTTATTAAGTTATTTCTTTCCCTTTAAACGTAGCTTTTTTTCAGTGCTTTTCCATTTTCAAGCACAACAAAAACAGGATATCCTGTCCCGTCCGTGCGTTAAGCCCGTGCATGTGAACGCATGTGCCTCTGTGTTTGTGTTTTGTTTTTTTTCTGTCTGTGATGTAACGGGAGTCAGCAGTGACGGCTGTTTGTTTGGCCTACTTTCTCTCTATCTGCTCTCATCATCTGGCAGAAGGGAGGAAAATCCCATGGTTCCCTGCGTGTGTGTGTGTGTGATGGGTGGGGAACTGGGGTGTCACACCTGAGCCTGATGATTAGTTGCAGTGGCCCCCCCCCCAGACACACACACACACACACACACACACACACACCCAGCCAATCTCCAGGTTAATGACACTGACATGAAGGATATTTGCCCCCCCTCTCCCCTCATTCCCTCAGAGATCATTAGGCGGTGTTGTGCGACCTGATTCATCTTCCCCTCGCCAACACGTGTCCACTGGCCCACAGTTCCACCAGATGTATGCCCTGCAGCTACAGTCGCACTGCCATCTCTCAGTTTGTGTGTGCTTGTGTGTGTGTGTGCGTGCTTGTGTGTGTGTTTTCTGGCACAAACCTACCTTTTCCTGGCTGTTCAGGGGATAAGGAAACAGGGTCATCGTTACAGTGGTGTGCAGAGGATTACCGCCTCCACCCATCCCCGCCTCCATGTTTCTATCCATCCGTCCAACCTCTCACCCCACCATGCCATCCATCTCTGCCCCCTCCGGTTGCTCGCGGCTACTCTCATTACTTTCAGGGGGTCCGAGTAAGAGAGGCTCACGTCGGGAATGGTCCCCCTTTATCTTCCCCGCTTTTCCTCTCTGGAGGATTGAGAGCGAGAGACATAGAGAGTGTGAGGGGGAGAGAGAGCGAGAGAGAGAGATGATGGGGCTTGGTGGGGTGTAAATGGGGTGAGATGACAGACTGCAGTCGGGAATTGGGGGGTGGATTATGGAGGCAAGAGACTTAACAGAAGTGGGGATCAGGATGGGCTGGCTGTCGTCATGGAGACGAGTCGCCGTGGAAACAGCCCTTTTTTTTTCCAGACAGACAGTCAGGCAGACAGGCACACGGGGCTGACTGCTGAGTGTGTGAATATGAAAGGGGTATGTGGGTACGAGATGGCAGCGACCACGCCCACACACACACACACAGACACAGACACACAATTGTTTTCTTTACTGTTTATAGAGGAATGGTACAAGAAGGATATGATGTGGTACATAAAAAGGAGATAAAAAGAAGGAATGTTTAAATCTTTTACACAAATTATAAATTTAGATTCACAGGAGATCATGAGAGAAAAAGAGGCAGGGTGACATATTAGGCTACACTTGCATCTTTATATAAATTCTCTTAAATAAGGAATGATTGAATGAAACAAGACTGAGACTCTCCAGCTAGCAGCAATGTGAGGCTCTACAGTGGTGCTTTGAGCTAAATGTTAACTTCAGTGTCATACATTTTGCAGGTACTCGGTCACAAACCAAAGTAATGCACAAATAAAACTTTGACCTGGTAATATCACTAAATGACAGGTAAAGGCACCACAAAATTCATCCTGCGAGGACCATGAATGTCTGTACAAAATTCTGTGGTAATCCATCCAATAGTTTTCCTGACTTTTCAGTCAAAAGTCATGAAAAGTCAGGTACTCACCAACATCACAAGGATGCATCCTCTGGGAACCATATTTGGCTGTAAAAGTGTAATACAAAATTGCCAATCCATCCAGTAGATGTACAGATTTCAATGGAGGTAAAAAAAAAACTAAAAAAACTTTTGCTCGGGTTTGAAGTGTGCCTCTGAAATACCTCAGTTTGGAGGGCCAACACTTCGCCCTTCCCCTCTATCCTAACAAGAATTGGAATACCCTACCCCTAGACATGCAAAACGGAGGGGTTGGGCTAAGTGGTAAAGGGGTGTATTGGGTCTGGAGACCCTGAATGTCTGTACATGATTCAATAGTTGGTAAGACAGTTATAGCCTGAACCAAATGGCTGGACTGACCGACTGTCTGACAGACTTGCAATGCCATCCCTAGAGCCACATCACCAGTGTGGCTGAAGAGGAATGAAAATGATCAGATTTGCATACTTTCACATGCAGTACAGTTTTGTATGCTTATTTCTGACATTTGAGGTTGGTGTCAAATAAATGTGTCAAATATGATGGAAACACTTGCCAAATAAATACGATGGATGGCATTCCCACTGCACCATTGTCCAAAAGTGGCTTTGAAATTCCTGACATGTTGGGAAAGCATGTCCTCCACAACCTCCCAGAAATGTCATACCATCTGTTGCTCCCATTTATAAAGCACCCATTTGTGGTTGTGTGACCATCGCTGTGTATTGCGAAGTGAATGTCTTTGTTGTTGTCTTTGAAGAGTGTGAAATGTGGCCAACAAATGAACTCTTGAAAGAGGCCTCAGATGTTTCTCATGCAATTGGACATTCAAGACATTTTTAAAACCTACGTGATTTTTTTCCCACTCTGGTTTTCCTTTTTGACCTCCTTGAAACCAGTTATTTTCTTCCCTTATCAGCACAATGTTAACAGGCTTCTTTACACATGGTGAACGTTGCCCTTCTGTTGCATTATGGGCCTTTAGCACGTGTTGTTCTTCTGGGATTTTGTGATTTCTTTGAGCGAGAGAGAACATTGATGACGCAGTGACTTTCAGTAAAGCCACTCAACGCCGCAGGCCAAATCACACCACTCCCACTCCACACTGCTCACATAACCGGGAATGAGAGTTGTTGCATCAACATTTCATAAGGAGGCTAAATAAAGAAAAGGAATTCTATAAAGTCAGACCACTTTTGGCTGCACCGTCATGTTGAATCTGCATCAGAGATGTTGCCGAGACCACTGCTAAGGACATGGAGCAACCTGGTTTAACTAACATATTTGTTGAGATCTAGGTACGATTCTGCTGTTGTGGATGAGACAACTGATGATTAACCCACGGCTGGTGTGAGTGGTCATACACGAGTCGGACCTGGTGTTCATTACGATGTGTCAAACACAAGGTTTGTGTGTGAAAGTGGTGTTAATCACTTGTGCAGACATTTTTCACCTCTCTTCGTGGCGGGGTGGGGGGCTCACACACACACTTCACAACCTGTCAGATGTGGAGACACACTTGTGTACCAGTTGGCTTTGAGGAGCAAACACTAAAGATGTCCCAACATCATGCAACCTCAAGTCGGAAAAAATATTTATCTAAGGGGAAACATTTGTGGAAATATTCAAACTTGTTTTCCTTCTGTCCGTGTGTTAAGTCCGGAGGTGGAGACAGGACATGTGTAGCACTGCTAAGCACGAGGACTGGAGGCCCACATTTGTTTAACTGCAGATAAACAGAGAGAAAAAAAATACTTTTTTTTTTTTTTTTTTTTTGGTTTGAGGGGGAATTACATGCTGGGAGTATTTCCTTGGAGAACAGCAGTCAGGTGCAGTCTCTGTGTGCAGTTTCCGGAGATCTTGTCATCATAGTGAGGTTGCCAGGTCTGGTACCACCTTGCCTGTAGGGCTAAAACACCTGTGCAACTTGGGAAGCTAACACATTCCACTTGTTAGCTTCCTGTCTTCCTGTCAGAAGTGGGAATGTGTCACTTTTATTAATTGTCAGTTTTTAGATCAGAGGGATTACATGTTTGAGTCTTTGTGCTACATATAGTTTGGAAAATGGAGTGTTACAATGAATTGAGGAGTCTCACAGTCTGGGGAATGAAGCTGCTCTGCTGTACAGCAGCAGACACTTGACTACTTTTACAGTATGTTGTGGAGCATTAATGATTGCCATAGATGGCAGTAAAAGAGAGACTTTCTTCCACAACAGTCACATAAACAGAAACCACCATTAGCCGACAGAGCAGCAAAGGTGAGGGATCAGCCAGTCAGGTTATTATAGTTTATAGACAAAGAAGATTGGCCAGAATACATTAATATTTGGGTTTTGATCATTCGTGTTAATATCCAAGTGTGGCCGTGTGTGTGCTAATACAGTACACAGATTGCACAGTGGTTTATTTTGGTTTTGATGTAGTGACAATTTTACAATTTGCCTTTCATATGGACTTCTTCGCACTGTGCAGCAATAACAACAGAAGTTGGACTTCAGTTGTTGAGCATGTATTTGTTCAAATGATAATTTTCTTCGTTATGCCAATAAACAGAATTTCAGTTATTTAGAGAAGGAAAAACTCATCATCACTTCAAGGAAACCTTTGTTGTTACTTCAGTCAAACAGTATCTCCAGCTCAGACCAGAGAGAGTCAAGACAACTGAAGTTCAAAATGCCGATCGTCACGTGACTCACGGAGACTTCACATAGTTGTACTGTAAGCGGGCAATTCAAAAGCATGAAGACAGAGAGACAGAAGTACAATGTTTGGCAGTTTCGTAGTTAATACACTATTTATTGATTGATTGATGGCTGCTAGTATTTGCAGCTAGCTTCCGGGCTTTATTGAGAGGCTCCACCGTCTCCATTACTTTATAAAAATGGTCCATTGGAGTAAACGGGATGAAGCGACGCTCTCCCCTCATGGGTTCTTGCTCAGACAAGCTTGCTGGGGGTTAAGTCAGCAGCAGCCTCTCAGAGCTAATCAAAGACTTTGCTATTTCACCTACCCCCAGTTTGGTCCCGCCTACTCTTAGTTAACTCTTTACTGGTGTATTTGAGACATTTTTGACCAGAACTGATCATTGGTATCGGGTGAAAAATATATGATAAATCTTCTGCGATTAATTTAATATTCTAAGACTTTATGGGATTAGTCGACTACTACTAAAATGCAGTAGTAAGGAATGCCCTTCATAATACACGGATCATTTTGGGCCAGACAAGTGGGGTAAAGTTCAGACGAACGTAATAACTTAATATCATGCATCAATACACTGATAAGTTCAGCCTCAGTCCTTTTCATGTTTACTACTGGTGGCGATGGCAACAGGAAGAACAAAAATATGAGCAAAAAAGTGGGCAAGCTGCATAAGGTCATGAGATGCTGCACAAAAATACAGGACACACAGATAAACGGTTGTTTGTCAAAAAAAAAAACAAAAACAAAACAGCTGCAACTTTAACTCTGTAAAACCACAATCAAAGTGTTCCACATTTCTGTTAATATATTGGTTAAAGCAATTTCCTGGAGAAAGACAGCTCATTGTTGAGTCTCAGTCCCAGACCGTCAAACAGTGACGCTCTGGGTTTGCAGCTCGGGTCGGGTGCCAACCCAAATGGGCCAGTATTTGATGACCTGGGGACTCGACAAACAACTATCTTTCTCCAGGAAGTAACATTATGTTGCTTTAAATAAACAAGATAGACTGCTTTATATGTATATACACTACTCAAAATCAGTTAGGGATACTGGGATATGGGCGCATGTATGCATGTGCATGGATATGCAATAAAAGTCAAATGAAATATTCACAGAACACTGAAATAAATATTCAGATATGTCACAGAATAAACAGTCAAATGAAATATTCAGTTACCCCAATATCCTTAAATAACTTTTGAGTGTATATATAGCTTTTCTTCCAGTAGAGCCGAGCTCACTGCTGCTTCCATCTTGATGCCAAGCGAGGGCAAAGAAGTCCTGGTTGAACTCTTCCTTCCCTCATTTGCATTCTCCCTGTATGACATGTACGTAGTGTGCTGCACAGTTGCTCATTAGAGCGTGCATCATGACTAATTCAGATCAGTGATAAAAATGTAAGACCTGTTTGAAATAGCTGCCATGCACAAAACGCTCACGTTGGCAGATCACCCTCCACAGCCAACCAAAATATCCACAGCCTCAGATTGTCAGAACCCAGTCATATCAAACAAATTGTGACTGTAATCAGGCTAAAACCCTTGTCATGACTTCCCAGAGAGGGGGCTTGTGAGGTGAACTGTGTGCAGGAGCACTGCCTCTCATCCATACTGCAGTGAGTCATGCAGGCGTACCACATATAGAAACAGCCTTGTGCTGCAGCAGCCAACAGGAGCATGTGACTATAGAGTGTGTCCTCGGGTCACCTCCTGATAACTTGGTTAGAGCCACTTCAGAGAAGTCCCTGCAGCACCATGTCGGGCTGGAATATGTTTACAAGCACCAGTCTTCCTGTAGACTGCGTCTCCATCCCTTTTCTTCATCCTGCTTTTTTTCCCTTCTGCTCAATTTTCCGTTCAATCTGCTCTATTTCTGTGATTGTTTGATGAGTGGTATCGGGGAAAGCATCTCAACTCAATCGAATAGAAACAACAAAAACAAACATGTCTTTCTCCCCAGTATGCATGTGCAACTTTGACTAATCTTGTTAGGCCACGGCATCTCAGTGTAAACATATTTTCATCTCCCTGCATCGCTTCACTTCTCGTCATTTTGCTCTGGACTGATTTGAACCCCTCTGTCCCTGTTTCCCTCCTCTCTCTCCATCTCTCTCTCCCTCCCTTCTTCCTTCCTCCACCCCTCCCTCCGTCCCACCTCATCTACCCTCGTCTTCTCTCCTCCTCCCTCCTGTCTGCTTCATTCATCCGCCTCCATTTTTCATCACTCTGCATCACCCCCTTCAGCTTGCTTCCCTCTCCTCCCCCCCGCTTCCCCTCCCTTCTTCCTCCCCTCGAACATGAGAGTTGACTTTAGGTAAGGAGGCCAGAGCGTGAGGTGATCCGGGGTGATATAGAGGGAGTGGCAGCAGAGGGATGGGGCTAGGAAGCGAGCGAGGGAGAGGGCAGTCGGGGTGAGAGACACTAAATGAACTGTATGTGTGTGTTAGAGAGAGAGAGAGAGAGGAAGAAGTAGGAGAGGAATAGAAATAGTTTCCACTCTCACGTTGCAGGAGCACAGTCTGGATCCACTCAGAGCAGCTCCCTGGAGGATGACCAAGGCTGTTTTCGCTCTGCCTCACTCCTTCTCCTGAATGTTTAGTGCTGATAAAGTGTTTGTGTCCAAAACAAAACCCCGGTGAGATAAGGCTCCTGCTAAAATCATCACTGGGCTCTGTCTGTCTGTCTCTCTCTCTCATTTTTATATCTTTGTTTCCCCCCGCTTCATACTCCCTCTCCGGCCGATAGGGATTAAGTGGCTGGTGAAACTGTGCAAACACATGCTGCCTTATCACAGCTACCCCTGCAATAACCCTGAGTGTGTGTGTGTGTGTGTGTGTGTGTGTGTGTGTGCCTTGTTATGCATGCCTGACAGCGCTGTACTTGCACTGGTGTTTGAAATCATTATGAGTCAGAGACACTGGGTCAAGGCTCCTTTTGCTCACTCAGCACATTTACATCACTGTGCATTAGCAGCCGTGTCTGTGTTGGTGTGCGTTCGTCTCCGCCCGTGTGCGCGCGTGCGCGCGCGTGTATTTATATTACATTATGTATGCCTGCGTGCGCTGTATGTCTTTGATTGTGTCTCTTTATCTTTATGCATGTGAATATCTTTGCCTGTGTTTTTCGGGGTGTATTTACATACTGTAGCTGTTTTATATCTCGAGGGTTTTGAACACCAGAAGAGGCTTTCATGCTTTACTGTGACAACAACAACATGCAGGTATAATGAGGCAAAGGAGGGTGGAGATCTGCAGTTGCAAAGCTGCTCCATGAAAAGAGAGAGTGATGGAAAACATCCATGAGCTCTAACTTAAAAGTTGTCTATCTGCATAGCTACAAATATCTACAAAAGCACTGCACAGTGGTAGAAGTGTCAGCATAGTTTACTTAAGTCAAAGTAAAAATACCACAATGCAAAAGTACTGCATGCAACTATTAAATATTTAATACTATCGGATGAATCTTACTGGCTATTAATGCAAGAAGCATTTTAATGTTGGAGCCTGTCTAATTTTAACAGCTCATGGTTCCAAGTTTGTAAACTCCTTCATGCTACACAAATTACAGAACATGTGTACAGTTATTTATATACAAATATACATAAACACATAGTGCATCTTTTGAATCTGCGTCAGGGTTTATGTTAACAGCAGCAACAAGATGGTGGTGATAATGAGGTCGATGTCTGGGAAACACTGACCATCAACTTTGACTGTGTCTGAGCACCAAGCATCGATGACGTATACACAGAGTCCACCTCTCCTCCTCCAGCTGTAGTCCTGCCCTCTGTCGGCTCAGAACACGGTCCACCCGTCAAGTGCAACAGCTTGATCCAAGATGTTGAGAAGTTTTAATCACAATGTTTATATGTGTAATATCATCATCTTAGAAAGTTGATATTGAAAACTTATTAGCAAACATTTTTTCTTTTTACACAGCTAAATCCGATCCAGTCCAAATCCAGTATTCGCTCTCGTTGTAACTCTGTATTGGTCTCTAAACCAACTCCCTTCAGCAGCTAGATATTCACTTTTGGCTTACTTTTTCTCTCCTCTGTCTGCTGCTGAGCAGGTAGTGTACAGTGGAGGTTTTTGCTAAACACAGTTGCCTGCTGTGTCTGTAAACCAGGCTGGTGAGAGCAGTGGTTGTGGACTAAAACTCTGAAGATGTGAGGCAGAAACTAAACAATGCGCTATCACTGAAATGCGTCGCAGACCTATGTGGGCCTGCAGCCTCAGGTAGTCATGTGATCCATTGTTCATATGAAAATATTGATTATAGCTTCTTTAAGTAGCACTTGAGCGCTGGTAAATGTTCTTAGTCACTTTCCAGCATCGGCACGGTGCACTCCACCATAATGGGTGCCTTAATTACAGTTCCTATGAAAAGAACTACCCTCCCCAAGACTTTGTCATGTTTTGTTGTGTTCTAGCTTCAAATCACAGATGTTGTTTTGTTTTGTTTTGTTTCGGAAAAAAAAAAAAAAACAGTCTTAAATGTCAAAGTCAGGAAAACAAATCTAAACAAACTGGTCAAAAGTGGGTACAAATGTAATACAAGATGACTGAAGGCAAATGTATTTTGGCCCCTTAAAATCAATATTTATTTCTGTAAAGGAACCTCAGGCAGCAATTAGCCTTCATAAGGACAGATCGGTATCGGTATTTGTACATCTGGACATTAAAGTCTTTTCTATTCTCCTCTGCAAAACGTCTGAAGCTCTGTGAAGTTGGATTGAGGTCTGGACTCTTGGCTGCCTCGGCCACTTCAGGACATTAACATTGTTGTCCTGAAGCCATTCCTGTGCGGTGTTGGCTTTATATTTGAGGTCACTGTCATGCTGGAAAATGAATCTTCTTCAAAAAATTCCCTACTCTGAAAGGCTGTAGCATGTTTTTCTTCCATTCAATGTGTCGATGTCCTTTGAGTGGATCACATGACTCTGATTTGCTGTCTTTATGGTCTGTTTTTGCCAGGCTGGTCCTTAACTCTGCATCCATGTGACAGCTGTGACACTACCAAGCTGTGTCCCTGGTCATTTTCCATTTGATGCTGACTTACTTTTCTCTTAGCCAAGTAGAAAAATGTCTGTACATAGTGACAGTTCCAACCCTTAAAGAGGCAAATAATGTACAATAATCTTCAGAACACTAAAGACCTCAAGGGATACACTTTCCATGAGTGCTGCATTTGGATGAACCTCCGCAGTGGGACATGTTACAATGAATCCAGGACCAGTGTGTAGGATTTAATGAAAACACAATTATCGATATTAAATGCAGTTGCTGACAATAAATCCTCCTAAATACTACACACTGGACCTTTAGGAAGACAACTAACCATTAAAGAAAAGACCTCTAGAACAGAACAGGGTAGTAGATCTATCTTTATGCCAGTTACTGTCTATGACTGAGTTACATTTCTAGGTAACATCCACACTGACAGAGAGAAGTTAGCTAAGTGAGCCCAGCTTCCCTGAGCCCGGCTTGATCTCCCATGGCTTATTGGATTAACTTTCGTGTGTGTATGTGTGTGTGTGTGTGTGTGAGTGAGACAGAGAGTGAGAAAGAGAGGTATTCCTGTCCCAGCGTGCATACTGTATGCTTGTGAATGACTGTATTGACTGTGTGTTCAGTATGCCTTACTTACTATTTTAAAAGAGTAGACGCGCATGTGTTTGATCCACTTGAGATATCTAAATAGAGGAAGGTGCTGGGTCAGTGGATGCATTTATCTCTTTCCATATGTGTGTGTGGGTGGGTTAGTATATTGATAAGCTCAGTGGATAAAAAAAAAGTGTTAATGGAGAGGCAGATATGATGAATAAAATAATGTAGTTAAATGTTGTCAGGCAAGTCAAAATGTAATTGAATGCATCAGTAGATATTGCCTTTTCAGGTAACATCCCTCCTGCAGCTAGCATAGAGCATCATTGGATAAACTTCTTATCTGGCAAGCTAGCGGCAACAAAGGAAGCTAGGTACACCAATTATTATAATCTGATAAACTGTTATCACTCACCACCTCCTGGTTGATCAGCAACTAAAAGGACAAAGGTTAGTGAAAATCTGGAGGGACATCGGGCCATATTTCAATGTAAAACAAGATATTTGATAACCTGTTAGCTTCAGTTAGACAACAGTTTACGTAAGCATTCAACTTTCTAGCCAACATGACTTATTGATATGTTACACAATGCCAGAGGAAAAGTGTTCCAACGCTCATACGACAGCAGCATGTAAATTATCACAGAATTTGAGCTTCCCACCCTGAGTCAGAGGAACATGGCCACCGTGTGAATAGGGTCCATTGTATAAGGAAAAGTGAACGAGTGAACAAGAAAATGAATTTAGACACAGCCCTTTGTTCTGTCTTCATTATCTCCAAGTGCGTTTCTCTTCTCGTCAACAGGGACCATCTTGACCTATATTTTGTCATTCTTGACATTTTTTGGTGTGTAATTTGACTGCTGATTCTATATGTGCATTTTTTATGTTCAGTTAACCACTTGAAGTGACGTTGTGGCTCTGTCCTCATTTATTTTTGTTCATTGTTAGCTTGAAATACAGTAAATGCTCGGGGGGGATTGCCAAGATGGCTGCTGAGTGGCAAAACGTGCCTACAAGGACGTTTGTCCAGTTTCTTCCATCCTGCTGTTTTCCCATACATCTCTGAACTACATGTTTTAGCTCTATTTGTCGAGCCCTGAAGTTTAGTCTAGTGTATGAGAAATGGTGTTCATTAAAGACAGCTTTAAACGTTATTACTGAATAAGCAACACCCTCATCTGAACATATGGAGTGAGCCACGCGACATACTGTTGAGAAAGACTCAAGATGTTTAGTTGAAAGAGAGGTTACGGTCGTTACAGTGTCTGGGTTTAGCAGTTTTCTGACTTCTGGAACAGATGCCATAACTTCCTGTTTCATTCAGACTCTCTACATACAGCGTTGCTACCGCTAAGATCCACAGAAACACAGATGAAACCAGCCTGCGTAAAAATGTGAATTCACAAATCACATCAATTGTCCATTCAGGGTTGTACATCTAAGCTCTTACATTTACTATACAGTATGTAATGTATTATATAATTTACAATCCACAGACAATACTGCATGTTTTTCCTCCTGACCTACTGCTGTCTGAATCAAGGAATCACCGAGGCGGTGACCTTGTGTGGCCTTTCGACAATGATTTCAACCTGAATACAGACAGACACAGACGCTCATGTAGGTTTACCCTATAGACTTAAGCCTCCTGAGTAGCAATTAACAGCTGCCAGCACGGCTAACAATCCCTTTAACCAAAGCCTAATGAAAGCCCGAGCACCTCTTAAGTGTCTTTCCAACCGTGTAACAAGCTCTCTTCATTATCAGACAGCCTTGGCCACATAACACTGCGCTAATTATATAAGGCCAGCGATGGGGTTCGTGGGACTGGTAACAGGGTTTGTCAATGTGTCGGGCTGATGTTGGTCAATTATAGAGAAATGTCTTTGTGTCACCATCTTTCGCCACTATGAGGATGGAAATTCCTCTTCTGTCTAAAGCCAGCGAGTAAGCTGGAAATATTATTTTTTTCTTCTTTTACTCGATTACCAGATGAATCAAAATGCCATCTATTAGTGGCTTTGGTCTAAAAATATCTGTACTGCTGCTTTGGAAAAGCGTTATCAGTCCGCCTGCAGGCAACACAAGGCCTTCTGCCTGTGAGAGAGCGACACACACAAACAAAGGATGTTGTCTGGGTGTTGTTGATATTCTTTAAACACCAGTGTCTGGTTTGAGACTGCAAACACCGCAAGCATCGCAATACGATCTGTTGTCGACTCAAACCCCAGGTGAAGAAGACATTCCTTTGCTTGAAATCTGACTGGGAATCAGATGATCACATTCCATCTGCAAAAGTACTGTAAATATTTTTGCATTTCTTCTCCTAAGTGTGTTTGTCTCTGTCTCACACTCGTCGAAAAACATCTTGTAGCGATTGAGAGCAGGTCGAGGTCTCATGGGGACACAGGAAGGGCCTGCTCTGAATCTAAATAAGGAGGATGAGGTAAAGCACTGCAGTATGACAGGAAATCAACAGGACACGGCACACCAACACTACATCACTTTCTCTCTTGATCTGGATCTCTCATTGTTGTCTCTCTTTCGCCACATCTTCCTGTCTTTCTCCCTCTGTACATTGTTACCTTCACATTCCTGTATCCTTTTCCTTTTCAAAGCCACAGATTTCTATCTCTCACCATCATCTGATCTGGAGCGTCGTGTGAAGTGCCGGCTGTGGCTTCTGTCTCACCTCTCGGTCTGTTTTGCACAGTTGTAGATGGTACTCTCTTTGACACACTAATCCGATTAATGCTAATCACGTTATTGCTAATGCTATTAAATGCGGAGTATGTAATTTCTGCTGCTGGCTGACTCAATCAAAACAATAACAAAAGACAGAGTTTGATGACATTGTGAAGTAGCGTGGCATCATGGGAGTTGTTGTCTTCATTGTTAAACATACACCACTGCCGATTAGTAACCATGCTCCATCAAGAGTGAGCTATGCATAATAGTAAACAACGGAGTGGCTAGCGAGCTATTATCTGTTGTTTTCCATGTTTCCCTGGACATTATAGTACCTACAGGGGGTAAAGGGAATACACCATTACCTTGAATGAAATTACAAATTTCTCTAAGTTTGACCACTGTTGGAAACATCATTTTGGGATATTAACCCGTTTAATCCCAAATTTTTCCCTGCAAAATAAGTGCATGCATTTCACTCCTTAGACCTCCCTAATATATAATATGTATGAATTTTTTCATTTCATGTTGGTTATGTTAGTGAAAATGTAGGTTTTATACTCGGCAACAATTGTTGCCGGTGGGAAACCGCATAGTCCAAATTTACACAAATTCTTCAATTTGACCTATTTACACATGTAAAGATTAAAAATAACATGAACTAGGTAACATATTATAATTAGGCATGTTTACAAATGTGTTTAGAACTTTATTAGATACATTTAGATATCATTTCAATGCATACTGAAGGGAACTAACAAGGACACAACACAATTACTGTATTTCATAGTCTTATAAAAACGGTTAAATAACCGTAGAGCTAAGAGTGTTTGAACTTACAAAATAAGAACTGATATTAGTTTGTAAAAAATGAAATCAATTATCTTGTCAAAGTGGTTCCTTCTTATTGCATTTGAGATGGCTTCATTGTAGACATCAGGGTCATATGGCCAATACATGTGCCTCCGTGGTATTGAACTGTAGCCAGATGCGAGCAGAACCCCATAAAAACTCAGCAACTCATCCATGCTCAGATCAAGTGCCTTCCCTTTGGTTTGCATTGAGTAGAGGTTTGACATCTCAACAGTGAGCTTCCTCAGAGTAGGAGGATATATCAAAAAGGAACAAATCAACAGGGTCAGATTTAGTTTGTTTTATGCAATTTGCTGCAGTTGGACCATAGGTCACAAAATCTGGTATACCGGATGTGGCTGGGCGTTGTGATCTTTTAAAAATCCTGTCCCTATTTTGTTTATTTTGAAGCGTTTTTTTCTGGGTTCTTTTTTTGTTTGGGGATCTCATTTTCCTCAGGGCATCATCTTTTTCTGGTTAGTGTTCTGGGTTTCTGGCTGGACACGGTGGGAGATTCACCAAGGTTACACCCTGCCTTTCCGAAACCCTGCTGTTCCGAAAATAGACTTCCATTCTTCGTAATGGTGTGGTTTCCCATTTTTTCTAAAGACCCCACTATTCCGAAAAGGCTATTGGGGTACCCCTGACCCTAACCCTATTGGGAAGTAATTGGAACTTGAAAGTCGGATTCGGAACAGTGTTGTTTCGGAGTGGAGGAGTTTCGAACTGGAAGGCCGTCCCCATTCACCAACTAGCTGCAATGGGTTTTCTTAAACGCCAAATACTGCCGGAGTGAGAGATGAGGGAGTGGGGGAGTTGTGGGGGCAGGGAGGGTTCTGGGGGTAGTTCTGGACTTATCAGGTTAAAAGCTTTCTCATCCTCCAGATGCTTCACCATTCAGCAGTCTAGCAGGCCTGTTTCGCCTTGGTACTCTCTATCTGAACAGTTACTATCACAGTCACTTTCAATTGCATCTTTTTCAACTGTAGGGATGACTGTTATGTAGCACACATCACTTTGGGGTTTTTTTAAGTCTAGAAGATCCAAAACCTCTGATAGTTTTAAGGTGTGTATAGAAAAACATAGAAAAAATAGAATAAACACATAAAACTTTTGACACATAGCATAACGTGATGACTATGTGTTATGCTAGCGGCAACAAATGTTGCCGTGGTTACATTTACTAATTTTATGATCAAAAGATTTATGCAGGCATATAATTCTCATTATATATCAGTAGTAGACCCTTTAAATAATATATGTGCAAAATATTTCACTTATATCTGTTAATTAAGGTATTTTAATTACTTCGTCTTGTACAAGTTTGAGGCAGACATTTCCCGCCAGCGGTGCAAACCGGAAGTGAAGAGGCCTGGTCATGTGACCATTCACACTAGTTACATGACATTGGTACAAATTAGAGGAGACAACATATTCTTTCATTTTAAAACTTGCATTAGCTGCCAAAACCAAAACAGCAATTTTTAGAGCTTCCAGAAGTACAAAAAAAAGAGTGGCAACAATTGTTGCCGGTGGGATTAAACGGGACACGCCTCAAGAAAATATATAAATTGTGGTAGTCGGCAAAGAGACTAAACTTAAAGGTGCAATATGTAAGAATTGGCCACCTGTCGAATTGATACTCAAAACAAATTAGTAAATTATTAGTAGTAAATTAGCTCAGTTAGCAGTGCAGACTGGGAGTTTGGGGAGCTGCGGGTGTATTGGTGTTTACACCAGGGGGGGAGTTTTAAACTAGGATGGATCAGGGCTAGCTGGTTAGCATGCTAACTTCAGTATAAATATATGCAACACAACACATAAACGTCATAGTGGTAGAACTGTTAATCACAATCAAAACATTTTCAGCTAAACTTCTTACATAATGTAATGGAGTAAAACTTTTAATATTAACTTGTGTGTGAACATCAGGCAGATTTTCATCAGCAGTGGTGGGTGTTTCATGGTGTATACATCAACAGTGAAGTGAGTTTGAAGGCAGGAACATTTGTGTTTATTTGTGTTACTCATGCAGTGTTTATCTGACCCAAACAGCCAGTTTACTTTACTGTACACTAGCCGTAAGCTAACATTAGCGAGCGACGGCACACACTGAGGGTGTGTGTGTTTGTGTGGTTAAATTTAGGACAACTCTCTGTGAATTCAGTAACTTACTCACCAGAGACTCCAGTTCTCTCTCTTCTTTTCCCCTCTCCTCTCTGTAACATTACTGTCATAAAGTAAAGCTCATTTCCCCTCCAGCTCCAGCCAGCAGTCAACATTAGAGAACACAAGCACCCAACAATGGTCAGCTCTGCGGATCGCTGCTGCAGTCAGGCTGATTAACGGGAGTGAAGTGAAATCCTTTTTTTAATCCCAAAAGTTTAAAAGTGATGTTTTAGCTCTTCTCCCGTCGGTGAACAGGTTGCAACTAATATATTGGTTTCTAGATTTGTCAAGCTGAGCCGTCCACCTTCATTATGATGAGGATTGTTCAAAAGCATTTTATCAAATCTGAATCTGGTTTTGGTTTTGAGTCCCTTACAAAATCCAGTTGAGAAAATAAAAATAAAACTCAAAGAATACTTTCAGATTTGCAATCTTTTAAACCTTTTGCTCGGTGAGAAGCTATAAACAGTGGAGTTTTGAAGGGTAAATATCAGATGTGCCGACCTGTAAACATTCTGTGCAGCAGGCACACATTTTTCACATCAAAATCTCTAAATAACGCAAAAAAAAAACTGGTGACACGTTGTGGATTTGACCAATTATGCATTACCCAAGTCTAACAGCATGAAGACATAGAAAACTTCAACCAATCGTAGTGCTGGATTTGTTTCCCCATCTATGCACTTTAGCCTGAATCACAAACAGATTTTAGATGCAGCATGACTGCCTACAAAGCCAATGGAAAGACCTAAATTGGTGCAAATATGGCGAGGCTAGACTTCATTAATGGACGCAGCAAAAAGGAGAAAAACTGGAAGAAAAATAACAGAAAGACTTCACTCAGAGTTCTCAGACATAAACACACACATTAGCACTTAATACAGACATGACTTGACATGACATGACATTATTATGAAGGCATCTCTCAATGTAGACACCGTACATTAAGAGATGCCTTTATAATAATGTAAAAAAGTAGGGTTGGGTCTTGAGGTATGTCAACAATGCTGGCTAGCTTTCTGTTAACATCTATACGAAGTATGGTCTATTTTTGGGGTGTATGAACCTTGATAGCTAGCTTACAGCTAACACCTGTACAAGGTATGGAAGCCTTCATTGGCTCTTGGAGTGTATAAGCATTGCTGGCTAGCCCACAGCTAAAAATCTGTACAAGGTATGGTAGCCTATATTTTTAAGGTGTATGAACATTGCTAGACAATGACAAAAGTCTAGTTTTGGCCAGTTACTTATAAAACAACAGTAAATACACTACAGCTGTTCCTTTAGCTGATAAAACAAAAGCAGATCCAAAATAGAGGCAGACATTGGAATCCAACCGCAGATACAGTTATTGCAGAATGATGATTTTATTGATTGCTACCTCTGGTTGCCTTACTTTTAAATTATTCAAATGTAGAATTTTGGTCTGATTCTGCACAAGTATGCAAGAAAAACAAAATGTCTTGAGTGCGGAGCGTTATTATTCTGTTGCTTTTAATGCTGTTTTTAGGTGAAGGTAGATATAATGATATTTCTGCCCAAAATAATCACAAAACAGTGTGCAGTATTGCATATATATATATTTAAACGTATTTGTCTTTTGTTATTAAGGGTGAACTTTATGAGAGTTATTTGAACTGAATCAGCGCACAAAAGGTCAAAATCCTATTTTACCAAATAAAAAATCAAAAGAAGAGCAATCTAATGTAAAGGCAGCTGCTTATTGAAATAAGTGGGGACACACTGTGGAAATGTCACACAGCTTGTCAATCTTGATATCTCACGATACACTATCAACCTTGCAATTATGCTGTCTGTGTGTACGTGTCTTACATATGAACTGCTGTGTGTGTGTTTGACTCAATTGTTGTCCACCAGTGGTAGTCATAACAGAAGGAAACGGTCACCCACTCTCTCCAAGCCTTTTCCTTCTATGCTGCTCTAAACAAACTAAGAAGAGGAAGTCTCCTCCAGTGAGGAAAATAAGAGACAACATGTTTATTTGGCCATTTGTGTGTCTGTGTTTGTGTGTGTGTGCGTTTGGGCTGATGGCGTAACTCCATCTCCTGTCCCTTTCTCTTACATGTCTCACTGGATGTGCGTGTGTGTGTCAACATGTGTGTATGTCCATGCAAGCGCATGTTTTATGTGTGTAATGCAAAGAGACAGCTCAATCTGCTCCCTCTAATCACAAGGATACTGCAGCCCCGGAAAAAGACACATCCTATTTCCTGTGACATGGCTGTAACTTCCTGTCGGGCAGTTTTCATGGACGCTGTCCCAGTCACCCTCTTGATTAGCTGGTTTGTGTGCGTGTCTGAGACAGACAGAGTTCATAGGCTCGCTGGTTGCTTTGCTGCCTTTGCACTGACAAGTTGATTACCAAGACAAGACTGAGATAGTATCTGCCTCCACTCACAGAGGGGATTAAGAGCCATGTGTGTGCGGTTTAACGAAACGAAGACCAAATGTTCTGACGAAGACAGAAAGATCTTGGGAGTGGGGGCATTTGTCCAGACGTCTACATTCCACTAGTCTGGGGTTAAATCTTGGATTTAGAGTTGGATGCAGGACATGGCATCGGTAACTCAATACATACATCTATTAAGTGTTGTTATCTAAAAACAGTGCCTGTACGCTGGCTAAAAGAGTAGCGTTCTCTTCAGAGCATGTATACGTTGAGATATGTTTCTGTGTTTGTGTATATATGTATGTGTTTATGTTAATGCGTACATATACACTCATAATGTGAATTCGATCCATCCATCTCCTTTTCTCTCTTGACTATGTTTAGAGTTGCACATGTGCAGAAGCGACCAGGCGCATCCGATAAACTGCCATTGGCTGAAGATGTTAGAAGCTGCGGAAATTTAAACAGAAGTTAACATTTTTGATATTCAAGAATGTCGCTTCGCATTTATGACACTGTGTTATTGTTCTGATTCAGTTTCTTAAAGATTCAAATTGCCAGTGGACTTTAGTCTTTGTTGTTATTTGATAACTGCTAATAAATAGAAAAAAAAATGTAAAGGGATAAGTAGAAACTGACTTTGGACAAGTACATTTCCATCCCACTTGCTTGACACATTAAAAGGTGCCATGTGTAAGATTTGGTTAGCATGCTACCTGCAGTAAGTATTACTGCATCACAATACAAAGTCACATAACATTACATCTTCTGCACATTCTCAATTTTTAAAAATATTTTCAACTAAAATTCTTACTTTTGACCTTGAAGTCATACTCTCTAATCAACTTAGAGCTAAGAAATGTAACTTCCTGGGGAAGTTTGGGTAGACAGCTCGGGTCGGATGCCAACCCAGAGCATCAGTATATGATGACCTGGGGGTGAGACTCAACAATCAACTATCTTTGCCCAGCATGTTACATTTGTCAGGCATACTGTATTATGGCATTTGCTATAGCTAACCTGTTAGCAAACAGTTCCAGCAAACATAGAGCACTATTGCTATGGATGGCTATGTAAATGCAAGTCCATTTGCCATATTTATGATGATCTGACAAGTCTAGTATTCATGCTCATTTCATCATTTCAGCTTTGTGTTGGTCACAACCAGCGTCTGAGAAGATTATCTGGCTATTTAGCTGCTAACTACTCACTATATGTTCACCAGCTAAAAGTTGACTTGGTCCATCTCCCTTTTGGTTTTGGGCAGGTAGCATACATAACACACTCATTTATCTGATGTCTTTTTTGCTGAAATAGTTGCCTGCTGCAACTAGAAATGTGGGAGATGAAATGACAACAGTGAAATGGAAAAAGGTATAAATGACGCTAAAATGGTCGGATGAGCTAAGAGGGAGCGGGGTTGGTAATTCAATACTGTTCACATTACACAGTGATTGGGTTTTTCTAAAAATATTTATTAGGGCAGCTGAAACTTAGTTGTTAATCTTGGGTTTAGTCCTCCATTACTTTCAATCTCAGCCTTAGTTTCCTATTCCTGTTGTATCTTAATGGCTGTGCTGACAGTTTCATATCTCACTTTCCATAGTTCACCAAACCGCACCAGTCACACTGTTGAAACCAACACTTATTAAAAACTCCTCTTTCAACACAGTTACATCCCCGCTGCCATGGGGCCTGCCAACACCTAACTCTGAATCATCCAGCTTGGAGCCTGGGTAAATTAATAACCAGATCTTTTTTGTGCGTGGCATTGACTTGTTGCTAGGTGATCTGTGCTTTCTTTGTCACAAAATTGTGGAGTTAGAATCCACCAGTGGCGGTCCAAGGCATTGAAAATCGGTGCCTCGGAATCCAATCAACCTCGCTGTGGACGTGTATAAAACTCATCCGACGAGCGAAAACATTTTTAACATAATTATTAATGGCAGAAAAGGTTGACATTGGTGCAATTCATCCTTCAGAATTCACTTAAGGTTTGGTTAAATGCATTGGAAAAGAAATGTTTTGAATGTAGAGACCTCACAAGTGCACCATTATAAAGTTGTGTGTCGGCCTGATTCCTTCATGTATTCCTTCTTTTGTCCGAGGCTGAGGCTCCCCTGGGGTTTAAAATACTTTGGGAGCAGCATTTTGAGTTTATCTCTCTCCCTCCCTCTGTGCACAACCATCCCCATCTTCCCTCACCCCCCCTCCCTCTTTAAGCACATCTCCACCTTGTTATCACCCCGCAAAGCCAAAAAGCTGCGTTGCCATGGCTACAGCCTCCCCGTCGGAGACAGAAAATGTGTGACTTGGGGGTGCCACAGCCATTTTCACAGCTGGTAGAGACACTGTCGTTCACAACACCCCCTCCTGACTCCTGCCATCATTATCGCAGTGTGCCCTTTACAACCGTACATATACACAATGTATGTTCCCATTCATTAAACCGCGAGGCTGCGCTCTGAATCATCACACTCGGTAAGCAGTTAAGCGTTAATGAAGACTATAAAAGCACTTTTCACTGGCTGTTTTTACCCCTCGGATATCAGAATATCTGAACCCTGATTTGCAACCATCGCCCTGTCCAGAAGTGTCACAGTAGTAATTGGATACATCAAAGCAGTAAATAATGTAGATATGACTAGTCAAGGATGGACGACTTATAAATGCATGCAGCTGTCCTGTGGGCAACCAGTTAGAGGCAACCATGCGGAAAGCACCACTGGAAAGCAAAGAACCCCGACAAGAATACATGATGTCTGGAGTGAGAATACAAGGTTTACATGGGACATGTGGGATGAAATTAAAAGAAAGGGTTTAAGTCTTTTGAACTTTCCCCTCTGAGCAAGAAGGACCCAGGTTCACCCATTGGCCCTGATCATGGTCTGAGTCCTGGCCCCACGTCTCCTCCTTCCTCCCACAGTCCACAGACATGCCGGTGTGCTGAAGTGGAAACTATATTGCCTGTAGGTGTGAGAATGAATGTGTGTGTCACCTGTGTGTTAGCTCTGTGATGGAGTGGCAAGATGTGCGGGGTCCCAGCGTCCTCTCACACAGTGCATGCTGAGATAATCATGACCTCGGTCTGACCCCGAGGAGGTATAGAAAATGGAATCATGGATGAAATCTTGGAAAAGACAGAGTACTGACCGCACCTTTGACAAAGCGTAGCGCAGAAATTGCCACAGCAGTGCACCCGTGTGTTATCATTTCACAAAAAAAAAAAAAAAAAGGAATGGCGCCAAAAGGTCCAGTGTGGACAACAGTTAGACTTTCACTGTGCAAGAAAATAGATGTATGTGCAGGCAGTGTGAGTCTCCTTAAGCTTTCCAGATAAACTGAAATTTGACATAAATCATTTCAAACTCTTGTTCCTGAATCCAAACCACAGAAAGAGCATGGAGCATGATTCTGTTTCAACAGATGTAGATTTTATAAAGAATACCCTGAAAGGCTTCAGTCGCTTTGTGGCTGTTGTCATTGCGGTAGCCTAACTTCCTCTAATTAATCAGTAAACTATATCTGGTTTGAGTAAATATGGTTGGCCCTCAAAGTAACTTAATAGTCAACTGGATAAAAAGCCACTTCTTTTTGAATTTCCTTAGAGGACCATGATGTAATCAAATCCACTTTCATTCATACTGCTTAGCTAGCATTTAACGATGCTATATCAACATCAACCAACAGTCTATGCAAATAAACCAGTGTGCACAGATGAACTGGTAAATAGTTTTGTTATCAAAACTGGCAAAAGAAGGCAGGCAAAGGAAAACCAAAAAAGTACAAACGCTGAGGAGAAACCAGAAAACCACGAGGAACAAATCAGGAACAGAGGAAACACAGAAGGGCCAGGGAACAGGCATAGATACAAACTAAACCAACGAGGGGGTGAGGTGCAGGTGGAGAGACACTGGGAGCAGGGCAGTGCCAGCGAGGCTGATTTGAGACAGGTGTGGTTGGAAAAATCAGGCTGGGGACGATCACAGGAACACAGGAGGGAAACAACACTGGGAACACAGGTGAGCACCGTAACGCTACAAAATAAAACAACAAATCAACAAACCTAAGAGCCCAAACCATGACACAGTGACTGATTTTCACTTTCGACACCACATAAGTGCAATCAACAGACAGATAGAATATTAACAGAGCTCTTATCAGCATCGGATCAGAACCACTGCTGAGCTGTGATGGGAGTGCATCTGTGCGTGCAGCGTTCACTGTCTCCATCTCATGTGGTCGTTCTGGCTCTTAGGAACAAGACTGAGGCAGCATTTTCCTCTTTTTTTTTTTTTTTGACTGCAAGTTTAGATCGGGGCTTACAAACACCATCTGCCCACGGCCCAGCCAACACACTCTGTATATATGAATAGTCAACGTCAATTAACTTGTTTCTCAAGTGTTCTCACTGGCGATGAGATGCTCTGAAATCACACTACCTCTCCCAGGAAGTGAGTGTGTGTGTGTACATCTGTGTACAGTATGCATGTGGGTAGAGGAGGTCTTAATTAAAGCTGCTTAATATGCATATGGATAGGCTTTTTTTTTAGGGGTGAAAACAAATTTGTGGGGAACATATGGTGCCCCAGACATGACACACACCCACGCAATACACAGACACTTGCAGGCACACAAAACCACTTTCGATCTTCAAAGTGAGATAGACGTACACACATCCTGGCACGCCCGGGCTCCTGCAGAAACTGGAGTGATGGATTCTGGCTGTTTGTGTGTACGTGTTGGAATATCATTAATCCTTTTTTTTTTTTTTGCCATTTGGGGAAGGTGTGTGTGCGTGCCAGTGTGTGTGTGTGTGTGTTTGTGAGAGATTATTTCAGGCAGATGGAGGGAGCCGTGGCCCCTTCTGCAGGGTCAACGGGGAGAAGTTAACCAGCACAGATTGTTGCCTCCCCTCCTCTCCGTTCTCCCCCGTTCTCTCCTCCCGTCATCCCTCCAAATCAGCCTCAACGCCCACCTCCGCCCCATCATCACACCCTTTTCTTCTCCGTTTATTTCTTTATTTTTTACGTCTTGTTTAACGAAGACAAAGACGGAATAAGAGGTTGAGGAAATAGAAGTAAAGAGTGAGAAGAGAAAGGGAAATATCAACAATTTAATTAAAGTATTTTATGAGATAGCTGCAAGGTATTTTTGAATAAAGTCACTGCAAAGAGTGTCGCGGCACACAAAAGAAATCCTGCACACTTTTATTTTGACCTGTCGACACGTGCACTCTTAAGTAGGTAATTCAGTCCTTGAGCATATTTTTTCTGCAGACCAACCTTTAGAAAAGGGAACAAAGTATTAGAATTTCAGGTAATGAATATTTCCCACTTGTTGAATTCAATTCAATACGTTTGAAAGGAGCTCAACAAGTGGAAACATACTGTAAGCGAAGGTGAAAAGAGATTCAAGACAAGTTTTTCATTCCAAACACTGACGGCAGTTTAAGAAAGCCACATTCGGATGTCAAAGAATTAAATTCTGCTAATGGATCCTGCGTTTGGTGAAGTCAAGAAGTAGTGAACACGGTTTATGAGAGGAGTCCTTCAAGAAGAGATGCTGAGAGGGGAATGAGAAGTCCTGGAGCTGAAGATATAGTTAAACACTTTCTTCAACAATATCATGGATATATGGAGAGCTTACAGAAGAGTACAGTGGCCAAATGCCTGAGGGCTAAATGGTTGGAATCCATACAATTACGGTCTTAAAACATCCACAGGCCTTATCGCTCCACTCCATATGTCTTAGCATGTGTGTGTGTGTACGTGTGTGTTTACACTCCACCTACATGTTCCAACCTGAGACGTCCAGGAAAACAGAAGGAGCCTTGCAGAGGATTAGGAATCCGGTATTCCCAAATCCCAGACACAGGATTCCTCCAGCACTTGCGCAGCAGGCAGCGTAGCCTCCCGGTGAGCCATGCTGGGGAATCCTGGAACAATACTAGTCAAGGCGATGCCTGAAGGGAAAGGGATCTTGGAGCGGAGTTTCTCTGATCCACACCCCAAAAAGATTGCTTCCAAACGTCCGGAGTGGAAAAAAATAAATTGTGTTTACAAAGGATTGCATTTCAGAAGCTGGTGTTTATAGTCGAGCCTGCTCGCTGTCACGTCGATTTAACTTCCGTGCCCACACACGCGGAAAATCATCCATCCGCCCACAAAGGTGAATATATATCTATACTGGAGCACGGAGAAACACGCCACAATTATCGCACCGTTGCCAGCAAGAACTCTTCTCCTTTCCTTCTCTGCCTCCCACTTACTTCCTGATGTTTCTCCCACTGTTAGGAAAGGCCCGAAAACGGCAATAGGAGGTTTTCTCCCCCTGGACTGCTAGTGATCACAAAGACAGAGGAGTATTAAGGAGGTGATGGGCAGGGTGGATGAGCCACAGAGACTAATGCGATTACAATAACAACATACTTCCCCGACCAGTCGATATCCGCCAATACCTGGTGATGGAAAAAAACGGAAAAAACCTGGAAACTGCTTGGCCAGAAGTGGTACAGTAATGAGGTCACAACCTCATACATATTGTAAATTTGTTAGTCTGACAGTTGCGGTGAAATCTAGTTCCAGTATTCGTCGACCCTGTGTTTACTTGATTGCCCTGCAGCTTATCTGCAGCTCCTGGGGGTTAAGTTTGACAGCATCTCCTTTTTTTTGTTTTTTTTGGCCGTGAGAAGGTATAAGCCGAGGCCTGGATGGTGTTTTATGAGAATCATTGATCGGGACGCGCGCATTGATAAGCTGAGGCGAGGCGGCGTTGTGAATGAAGCAGGATATAGTGGTGACCCAGGGGGAATCACAACACACTCCAGCCTGATCTCTCGCAAAGCCGCTTGGAACCCGATGCTGTCCGCCCTGATAAATGTACTCTCTCCCCCTCTCTCTCGCTCGTCTCCTGCCTCTCTCGGACTCCTCTGCTCTCTCTCTCACTCTGTTTTCTGGGCCTGATGAATGCAGAGCGAATCAATAAATCTATTCCCCTGCTGGAAACCTGATAAAATTTACAAGGACAAGCTTAATAAATTACTAATGGGGTGGCCAATTAGTTTGTGTGCTCGCCTGTGCAGGAGTGTGTGTGTGTTTGTGTGTATGTGTGTGTGTGAGTGTCTGACTTTAAATTCCTGCCTGGGTCATTTGTATGCACGTGCGAGTGTGTGTGTGTGTGTGTGTGTGTGTGTCCTCGGTCCTTTGCTAACTCCTTCATTTTTGAAAACACAACAAGGTTGGCAGTAAGCCGGCAGTGGCCACCTTCACCCAGACACTGACTCCCAGAGTACGTCCACGCTATAACCTTTGTTACTGCACACACCGTTCTGCAGCGTAGTCATCAGTCTTTCTTAATGTCACAAGTACTTTTTAATGGTATGAAATTAAGCTGTGCAGGTACGGCGTTCCTGAAAGGTCACAGTGGGAATTCATTTTCTTAATTCTTTTGTGTGATTGCCGATGATTTGAATTCCCTTTTGATCCATAGAGAAAGGCTGTGCTGTGTTATGGTATCACGTAGTAGGTCTGTGCTGGTTGTGACCACCTGGTCGTGGCTGTGGCAGCTGAGGCACAAGTATGTTTCATTACAGCTGGATAGATATCAAGCGCAGCCGATTGAGACAGAGAGGCTGTTCACACTTGGAACGTGGTGATCCGATCACAAGTGGAAGCTCTAAGTACAGGTGTGAACACCCCCAAGATGCATTGAGGATGCATGTGAGATCTGATCCAATCACCACATTCATTCAACAGTGTGCACACACGCGTGTCCAGAGCCACATCGAAGGACCGGCCTATATGAACGTTATTACTTGGCTTAAATATTAACATGCATCTGGAATGACCACTTGTGATCAGATCTCACAATGGAGCAAACAGATACAATGTTTTTTATACAAAGAAATTAATATCTTCATGTATAACATTTGCAGAATTAACAAGAAGGCCCATATGGTTAATAATTTCTTGTAGACAGCATTCCACAAAGTTTATACAAGTTCTCCTAACTCAACTACTCACAAAATTGATTGTTTTTTAAAGGGAGTCTGGGGACTTTCTTTGCAGGCGTCAAAGAGGTAGCTAGTACTGGTTTCTGTTTGCTGTATTTGTAAAATCTGACATGTTTACCGTCAATTTGTCATCGTAAAGTTCTGCAAAGTTTGTTCAGTTTCTCCTCACTCAACAACTCTTAAAATCATTCAATTTGTAAGGGAGTCTGGGGCTGTTGTGGGTACTAGCTCAATGGTTAGTTGAAACAAAAGTCTGCTGTGAACATTGGCAGGTTAAGAGAGCCCAAGTTTACATCACTTTGAATCACATGAAAATAAGACGTGTAATCCATTCTGCCTGTTGTTGTGGCTTTCCAAGTCAATCCACAAATATATATATATTTTTATTGGTGTTGTGTAAAGTCATATCCACAAAAATATAGAGCGATTTGCCAATACGCATAGCTTACTCTGCAGCCCTATTTTAGGATTCATGGTGCAGCTACCGTGGCTGTATCCATAGCATCGTAGATTCAACCAGCCATGGTAACCATCTCCACAGCCACAGCTTCAACCAGCAGAGCAGCTCCAGCTGTGCTCACAGCCAGTGGCTGCATACTGTCAGAGCTCAAAGGAGTAAGGAGCAATAAATGCATAATGTAAAGCAGGGGTGCCCAAATTTTTTCATTCAACGACCAAAACAGAAACTCAACGGTGGGCCACGAGCCAAAACCAACACCTATTGTGTTGTATTTTGAATAATGCAAAATGGTCCCAGGAGCCCAAATTCCCTTAATTGACTGACTTCCTGCACAAAATGTCACAGTGCCTGCCGCACTCAGATTATGGAAAACTGTAATTAGGGACCAGACGAATTTAAAGAGCATTTTTAAATCGCAAAAAAAATAAAACAGCCTAAACTGCTTTTTAAAAACTTTTTTCTTTTCACCTGGAACATCTGGGAGGCCTAACTGAACCTTACGGTGGGTCAACTTTGTAAAGTGTCACCATCATTTTGAATGTCAGCATAGCCGATCACACAACTCTTCTATTGTCATCAATCTGCGTCTGTATATTTTTTCGGGTGCCTTCATAATCATAAAATAGTGATTTGATTGATGCCTCAGCGCAGGAATTACTGTTCGCCTCGTTAACTGTTAGTAGCGATTAAATTGCTGTTTCATGCTCGTTTAGCTGAGAACAGAAAAAGAAAAATATATGATTAACAACAACTTCCATAAATCCTGAGTTCAGCGGGTGATCACGGAGAGCAGAAGGAGGGAAACGCAGAGGTTTGAACAGCTGAGACTCGGCACAAGAGATTAACCAGCCCTTTTTTGGGAGTTCCAGATAAAATTAGGATATTTCCGAAAATGACAAAAAACACTGGTATCTCGTTATCACATGACGTAGCCATCTCGGTGTGGACGTAATCGTAGTCCCATGGCACCTGCGCCCTGACCCCTGGGTGACTCCTGGACGTGCGTCTCGTTGCACACATGCACGACCTCTTCCATCCTCACAGCAGATGTAAATCCACACCCTCGTCCAGAGAAATGCAGGCCACGTTGGATCTTGTGAGGGAGAGAGAAAGAGTGAGAGACACCAGCTCTTTCTGTGTCTCTCCTCCATTACCCGCCGCAACATCAATGAATCTTTTGAGGATCGCTATCTTCAAAAGGCAACCCAGCTTTCCTCCCTCAGACAAGACTGTAATTATTCTACATTTGCATGATAAGTGTGTCTGCCTGTGTACGCATTTATGTATGTATGTATGAGTGCTTAAACGCACATTAGCCGCAGTCGGGCACGGGTTCTCGTCTTTTATCTCGCTGTAAAAGACGGGAAGAGGCCTTTTTAATGTGGAGTCTGGATCGCTGTCTCTTGCTCTTCATCTGAGTGTTCATCATTAGCCACCGTCAGCCGGAGAGCTTTGAAGTGGAGTCAGGGGCTCTCTCGCGATGTGGAATAGTTATGACACCCGGGCTCTGTTTTCGTGTGTTTGCGCGTGCGTCAGCTCACATTTGTGTATTTTCTCATCAGGCGGGGCCCTCCTCTTTCTTTGTTTTTTTACACTTATATGTAAAATCCAGCAGGCGTGTTGCACTGAGAAAAGCCTCTCCATCATTTAACTTGCATGTACATTAGCTGTGATGCTGCACGCGATAATAAGAGAGGAGTTGTTTTTTTAAAAAGGGCAAGATATGTTTGCTTTTTTTCTCAAGACGGGAATGTTCTAATAACTCCCCATGCTTCACTGACTCTGGTGATGGGCAGATGCAGCGATATTAATGGCAGGAAACTCAAACGGGGTAACGAGCGTGGTGAGATGTCCTGTACGTACAGTATATATATAATATGCATGGCTTCATGCACAGATAAACATATACGGAGTCAAGCAGACAGAGAAACGTTTTTAGATGTGTACGATCTCCCAAGGCCTCATTAGCTTCCGAATATGTGTGCACGCAGTGAGGCATGGCTGCATACATAGTGTATGGGCACACAGCAGCCCGTATAGTCAACACTTGACTGGCCTGAAAGCTCGTCTCAGTGGGCAGTCAGGTGTAGCCGTGCCTCGTTTAGCTTATTAATTATGGATTATGTTTATTCAGACTGAGTCCACGTTGCTTTTTCTGTCCCGTCCGCTTTCTTAAATATAGACGCAGTGTTGTCAGCACACACTGTGAGACTCCGCTATGTCCTCTGCTGAGTGCTGGAAACCAAAGACATGGCAATAAAAGATAACAAAACAGAACAGAACATTTTTGGCCGGATACCCGTCCCCGCCGTGATGGTGCAGCAGTAAAAAGTCTGATGCGAGTGCGGTCCTGTTCCTGAGGTTTTTATTGCTGCTGGTTCCCGGTCAGGCCTCCTCCTGCTTTTCCGAAAGGAGGTGATTAATCTTGTGGTTGGGAGAAGCAGAGTTAATCACTTGAAGAAATTATGCAATGGTATTGACATTGATGTGCGAAAACCTGGCAACCCCATGAAATCCACGCCGAACATGGTGTATGATTTGAGCAGATTATCGACAGCTGAAGGCCGTTTACTGTGAATTAGTGATAGAGGAGACGTTAAGGCATTTAGCCTCATATGGTTTAAATATTGATGAAATAAAGACAAGGATGTGTCCTTGAGTTAAGATGCTGTAATTCAACTGGTTTTCAAATTCAATCTTTTCCATCTGGGATGTCTTTAGAAACAAATCCAAAAGTGGATTCCATGACTATCAGTGGAATGTGTATTGATCCCAGACAGTCTTTGAAACAGACAGGAATGTATCTCGTCTCACTGATAGATTTGTTTATTAAAGCCTTATCTAAAGCAGCTACAAACTTAATTTTTTTTTGTGTTGATTCTGGCGGCCCCTGTGGACAAAAGCAGTATGAGCACCACCATCTCCTGTAATGGGGATCTAGATCTGGCTAGTGTTTGCATTTGTTTTAGAGGCTAGTGAAAGAAAAGAGGTAACAAACTTTCACTGCTGTTTTCACGTCCGCCAAGGAGGTTATGTTTTCACTCATGTCTGCTGGTTTGTCAGCAGGATTTCACAAAAACTACTGAAGGGATTTCCATGAAACTTGGATGGAGGGTCACCATCAGCTTGTGTTGTGATATGAATAAAGGGGTGGATCTTGGAATTTTCTCTCGCTTTCTTTAATTTTACGAGGTTGGACGCTTTCAGACATTTTCGTCATTATTTCTCAGGGAATACTGTATGGATATCGAGGAGAGAAAAGTTGGCGTGTCTCCCCGATGCAGATCCTGTATCTGGTGAGCTTAAAGGTAGGCAAAGCGATTTAGGAGAAAGATGGTTGTTGAATCCCATTCCCAGGTACTGCCACAAAACGTTGGGGCAGTACTCATCAACAGACAATGATGAAGCAAAGTAAACCTGACATCTTGAGTAACCTGCACACACCTTGGTTAAATGTAATCTACTAGCTGATACATTACATTGTATTGATTTTGGTGAGACTGTCTAAGTTACCAACATTCCCAAGTAAAGTTAGCATTCGTGGGGAATCTGACCCAAAGACAGGCTTAAAATAATCATGTAGTAATAGTTGATCTTCTCGCTGATGGTATTGTTTGCTTATGTAGGTCACACAGAGGTGTCAGTTTTAAATTGAGACTGTTTAATAACTTGTCACCTCGCTGTGATATCATGGGCTGGAGGCGTGATAGTCAGTTAATCAAACACTCTTTTCATTTTCAAAAGTCTAATTATTCATTTCTGACGACACAGGTGAGGGAGAGGTGGGCGGTTCCGGAGGGAATATAAATAAATATTAATGTTATTTTTTCTTTTCAAGTAAGAAAAGTTTTTTAACAATTGCATAATACAGAGCAGAGGTGTTGAACAATGTGCCTTTAAAATAGCTCTTGATTTCAGAACAAATAAATATAAAGTGTACATTTCACATCTTTAACAGTCTCAACCACCTTTCTAATAAACAATCTCAACACATCTTAACAGCTGAACAGTCTTTCTTTCTTTATTGTTTCTCACTCCCCCACTTTCTCTTGTTTAGTGGGAGAATTGAGCACTAATGTTTATTGTCTGTGCCCTCTCTTCAGTTTTGAGTGGGTATGTTTGCTCAAAAGACTTGTGATTTGTCTCATAGTGGCGCTTCACATTGCCACCTTTAATAACCATGATGTAATCTACTGTAGCATCATTTAGCGCCTTTTTTTTAAAGTTACTTTTCAAAATAGTTGCCAACACAGTCAGTTTAACTCTGAAACACATATATCATAGAAAATAAAAATGCTCAAACTAATCTTCACCATGACTTTAAAGGGGTATCATTTGGGATTGCATCTCCATAAAGTTACATACACAAGCCGAAAAATCTTGACCTTTAGTCTCAGACATGGCTCAAACTCCAAAAACACTCATTTTCAGCCCAGTATATAGTAGAAATGACATTTATATTGGACAAATCTGTAAAGCATGTTGATGTCCAATGCCAAGGTCAAGCTCCAGTTCAGGAAGTAGTGTGGCGTTTAAATAGCAAGGAGGATAGTCAGGGTTTCAAGGTCTGGTTGTGCTGGTGTATAGCCTATTGCACATTTTATTTAAGCCGTAACCATGATCTTTCCCTTACCACAACCAAAGTGTTTTGGTCGCCTGAACTTAACCGTAGCTTATCGCCATGACCACAATCTGTCCCTTGTTCCTTACTACACTGTGGTTTACACACAGATATTGTAGAATAGAAGTATTGTCAATGAGCATATTTCAGGGTTTTCAAGAATAATTCAACACCAGGGTTCTTGCGTGGCATTAGGTTGACATTTCCTGTAATTAAACCAGTGTCATCTTTCAACTGAAACCTTCCCGCCTGGTAAATTCCCACTCTAAACTGTCAATTTCCAACCCAGCTCCTCTGTGTAAAGTTTTGCAAGCTTTGAGCTCAAGCCGAGATAATCCCTGGTGATATTTTCAGGAGTTATTTTCTTAGAGTTGACAAAGTTCTTCCTCAGCTACAGATGTTATTATACAACTGTTTTTCACAGGCTGAGCAGTACTTACCATGACAAAGACATTCATGTGTCAGTGGAGTAACTCTTTAAAGATATAATATGTAGCATTTCTGCATTGAAATGTACTGTATTAAATTTTTCCTCGAGTTGTGGACTTATTATCCTTTTTTACCAATAATGATGAAACCTAGATAAATTCTATTCAAAGTAAAGGTGCGTTTCATTTCATTTCTCAGAGAGTGAGGAAGAAAATCAGTGAATGTACCTACACTTACTGAGTTCAACTTTAAAGCAACACCATGTAGAAATTGATATTTTGTGCGATTTGGCGCCCCCCACAGTTTCTGAGTGCAACACAGCAGTGGTAAATACAAATCCCAGGTCTGTAACAATTTGTCAGATGTAATGTAGCGTTATGTGCTAACTACAAACAAGACTTGGCATGTCAGCCCTTATCATGTAGATAAGATCTTTGTTTTTGTTTTTTTCTGTGATCACCCCAAGATTTTCAGTAGCTCCGTCTGGTCCCCCGTATAAAAAAAAATTCTGGTGGTGACCCTGTCCAAAGCTGCTGTGATAGCGATGTAAACACCAACAGGAAACTCCGCAGGTCAAAGAAAATTGAGGCAGAGCAGCCGGAGGGCATCAGAGGAAGAGCAGAACACATTTCTCCATAAGATATTATCCAGTTTCACCAAAATCAGTGATAGTTGGTGCTGTGTGTGATGTACTGCTGTATAGCCCACCCCCTCACTGAAGTTACATAGTGTTGAAGCAAGTGATAGTAGAGTGTTACATCAAAATGATATCAAAGCTGATTTTTAAGGTAAAATCGTTCCATAATGCTGCTTATAACATGAGCTCTTCCATGAAGAGGTTAAGGTTAAGATAAAGATAAAGATTATTTAAAGAAAGCTTAGTTTCCAAAGCATTATGTGTATAAACTGATCGCTGTACGGTACGCATGGGGAGTCGGAGGCTCATGTTGCATAAGTGAGCTGTCAGCAGTTAGCAATAGGAATGATGTGAGAGTGAGCAAAGGTGAACGCATGGAGGGTAAGACATTACGTCAGATCAATAGTAAAGATCCCTACAGTCTATATTAAACCGGCCTGCCCACCACCACCATCACCTCATAACGACTGACAGCCTTAATAACTGTCCTAATAACAGGAGAACAGATTAATAAAGCATACCCTAAATGATTACCTCCATCATTAATCCATCCCATGGCTATTTAAAGCTGCATGTATTAACTATTTGGACAGGAGGTTTCATGTGTTAATGGCCAGATTGAACACACTGAGCGGTGGAAGCGCATTAAAGGAACATATGATTTGATTAATGCCATTCACAGGAATAGAAACAAATTATGCAGGCAGAACAACGCAGTTCACCTGGAAAAAAAGGGAAAAATAAAGAAAAAGAACACCGAGCGAGTTGAGGCGAGAAATGAAATATTTGCACTCGAACCTGTCTAATCCCCTCGCAGCGGATTGGAGATGAAGCCAGGCCTCTCATTAGCTGTATTTTGACCAGATTGCACCGGGTCCACACTGATTCATTTGGGAAATCCATCTATATATTGCATACAGCCTCTTTATGGCTGTGCTCGAGGCTCAGCCTGTTAGAGTGTGGATGATGACAGAGCTGATTCAGACTTGATAAATAATAGAGTGTTACTGGAGGTATCACCTGATGAATATTGCATTCCCATTCCTGTTGCCTGCCCGCCTGCCTGTCTGTCTGTCTGTCTGTCTGTCTGTCTGTCTAAGAGACTACCTGGCCTAATGCCAGCTTTTTGTGGTATCCAGTGGAAATATCCAGTTCAGCTACATGTCGACAGCTGGCAGGGTTGGAGGCGCTCTGCATTCGAAAAAACACCCACAGTGTGTCAGGCAGCAAACGCGAGACAATTACTTCTCGTCTGCGGCACTGAAACTTGTTCCAAAAAAATGTAACGTCCCGCCCATCTGACACGCACCGCGGGTGGATTTTGTGCCAGCTGGAGTGCAGAGAGTTGAAAAAGGGGGGGGACAGTTTCGAAGACAGAGAATAAATTATCACCTTCAACAGATTATTACCGGGGAAGGTGTTTGGGAGTGTGGAACCGTGTTCTGAGGAGCATGTGTGGGCTTGCACCTTTATATTTCTATCTGACTCACAATCAGCCTGGCTTTACAAGCATTTTATATCGTCTTATTTTGTCGGTTCATCAGCGATGTTGTAGGAGTTGTTAATGTACACAAGAAAAAGTTTATGCACATAACACCTGCTGAGAGTTACTTCAACCGAGGAAGGGTGTAAAAATAAGAAAAAAACTAAATTCCCAACAAATATTGACCAAAATTTAGAGCCCAAATAAAACAGCAGTTACTCCTCATATCACTAAAACACCATTTCAAAGCGGTTATATTGATTTTTGATGGTTTTCGAAATGGGAAATTCTTTGTGTGTTTGTTTCACATCATGTTGAGTGTAGCGTGTCACCATCTGTCAAATGCATTTTCGGGATAACAGCATGTTCTTGGCAACACGCAGTGACAAGATATATCATAAGATGATGCATCTTCTTATGTTGCCAAAGCAATCGTGGATATCAGTAAGAGTCAATACTAATGGACCCCAGAAAAAGCAATTTACTTCGTTCTCCTGCTGATATTTACTTTAACGGAGCAAAATGAGCCAGAGTAGACAAATGGAGGAATCCAACAAATATTTTGACAAATGTGTGTTTATGCAGTACTCAGAAGTGGTGGAAAATGAAGCGTCAACCGTCCAAAACTATTTGATTTAATTTGATTTTTTGACTATTTTCAAGCGGGTTGTTTTTCCACTAGATGTTGAATGTGTAGCATCACCATCTGTCAACTGCTTTGCAGGGATAATGGGCTGTTTTGGGGAACAACAAAAGATATATGATAAGATGATATATCCTCTTATTTTGAAAACATGGGTATCAGTAAGAATCAACATAAAACATACACGAGCTAGAGCAAGTCCTCTTGTGCATGTTACACCTGCAGAGTCAATAAAAAACAAGCCAGTGCCTGAACAAGACGCAGAGTCTACATCCAGTACTTGTACTCACAGAGGTGCTTCAAGCTAAATGCCAATATCAGCATACTAATATCCTCCCAAGACAATGATTACATGCTGATATTCAGCAGGTAAGTGTTCAACCTTTTAGTTTAGCATGGTGGACGAATTCATCAGGATTCATTGTCAGGGAACCGTTAGTGTTCCCAACGCAATCGCCAGAAAAATGTTAGGCATGTCCAAATTCTGCAAACAGTGGATATTTTAGATCTGTTTGTGTTGCAACTAAACATTTCTTTGGGTTTAATTTTCAATTTTGTGGTGTGACAACGCTGTGCTTATACTCTGCTTAGATTTAGGCACAAAGACCAGCTGGTTAGGATTAGGAAAAGATCATGTTTTGGCTGAAAACACCTGCTCAAACAAACATGGAAGGTGATGTCCCAAGGTCTTGTTCAAAGCACCTGGTTCCTGTCGCAACAAACAGGGTTGGAAATTGTTTGAGTTCTTCTTAAAAATATCCAGCAGTGTCACCCTTATAAAACGACATGGTCAATTGGCATAAAAAATAAAAAATTCCTGTAGTGTGACACATACAAAAGTTGAAACGCAGCTAACCAGCCGTGTCACCTAGCTTACTCCAGCACCATCCCCTCCACCTCCTGATATGACAGTCGGGTCATTAACACGTAATATGAACATGAAATGAAACGTATTGTAGACAAAACACATTTTGTTCTGGTGACTGGGCTGGGCAGTACATCCAGATGTTGTTGATCCATTTCAGAGACCCAGGCCTGAATCTCTCAATGACTGATGAGCTCTTTATTTTTGCTATTACCATTTGGCATTAGAGGCAGCAATGACTTAATACAGTTTCTCTCTCTCTGACAGGTTTTTTTTATGACAGATGTATTGCCTACAAAACTGGAGATCTGATCATGGACAAAATTTACCGCTGAACTAAAATGCAGTGAGTTGTTTATGTTTTTTAGGCCACAGTGTAATTTGAACACTGCTGGATACCTTTTTAGTTGTAGGCATCACACAGCAGGGTGATTCTGAAATAGCATTAATGTGGTCAGCATTCATCTTTGTTTTATAGATGGACCTAGACATCCAGTTTTTTATATTTTTTTGTGCAAACACAAAACACCTCATATCACAATAGCACAAGGGTGAATGTTGATTACTGAGTGTAGGGATCACTGGACACCGCAACATGTGTGCGACGTAGGATTTCATAGAACATTACCCCGGCGAGCGGCATTGCAACATAAGTGGTAATTACATCTCCACTGAGTTTGACATGTGTGGCTGTAATGGTAAGGGGAAAGAGGACAAAGAAATGCATTTTCTCTCCTTCGGCTGACTGTAATTTACAGAGTGCCTCTCAGAGTGTTGTCACTTCTGGTTCAATGTCTTCTGCTTTCTACAGCTTACTGTGTGTTAGATGGACTTTCAAGTGACTGAAATATCGAAAGTTTGATATCAGAGCAGTGATGCAGTGAAGAACAGCCACAAACATCATTAACTGCAGTGTAAAGCCAGACTCTGGATTTGATTGATTAACTCTGTTTATGTTAATACATGTTCAAAAGTCCTTCTTACTCATCTTCACTTCAAATACCAACTTCTGCATAAATTCCACTCTTTTCTTTTCTTTGCTGTTTCTAAAATGAAGAAAAATGACCACAGCATACTTTATTTCAAATCCAATACTTCTAAAATTCAACTTTAAACATAGAGCATATTGAGATTCTCTGATAAAACCAGCTGTTTTGTGTATTACCTAATCTGATACAGATGTTTTCACTCAAATCAATCCTAAAGTGCTGCAATATAAGAAATAAAGTTGTGATATACAGATGTTCATGACAATGTTGTTGTATTTCGAGCCTCTCTCTCCCTCTATGTTTTTATAATGTCTGTGCCAATCAAATCTCTGTGCATGTGTGTGTATGTGTATTTGATTGTGCCAGCATGTGTCAACACTGCACCAGCCGGCTTGTGTGTCTCTGTGTCTGTGTGTGTGTGTGTGTGAATGGGAGTTGTTTTTCTGAAAAAGGTATAGGCAGAGAAAGGAAAAAGTGAAGGAACCTAATCAGCCAATCAGGAAGCAGATTAGCAGGCTGGGTAGGCTGCGGGGGGTGAGGTAGAGCTGTTACTACAGAGGAGAGACGTGCTTTTTTTTTTTTGGCTAGCAACACAGCGACCAATCACAATCCATAAACAGACCAAAACAACTTTATACACCAATGATCCTGGGAGTGTGTGTGTGTGTGTTTCTGTGTGTGTGTGTGTGTGTATGGAAAGAGGGTGAAAAATAAGACCAGGCAAAAAACTGCCAGCTCCAGGGATTTTTGGCAGCTGCCCAAAGTGTGTGTTTTTGTGCTGGTGTGTGTGTGTGTGTCTAAGTCAGTCTCTAAAGGAGATGGGCAGAGAGCGCACAGACTTCTCTTTTAATTTGACATGGTTCACCGTTTTGGCATGCGCCCTGCCTCTGCTAGTGTGTGTGGGTGTAAGAAAGGGTGTGTGTGTGTGTGTGTGTGTGTGTGTGTTTGCGCCTGTGTATGTGGATACGTGCATATGGACTTTGGCTGTGTGTGCATCTTTGTGTGTGTGTGTGTGTATCTTTGTGTGTGTGTGCGTTCGGGTGAGTGACAGCTCTGACCTTTTCAATATGCCTGTTAAACCTGAGCTCTTGTCCCAGTGCAGACGTGCTTGTGTCAACTCCAGCACTCCTACATGAAGGTCAAACTCTCTCCTGTTGGAGTATTGGCGGGCACACGCACGCACACACACTTACATACATAGTGTTTCCTGTCATGTTGTTCCCTTCTCCTCTATAAATAATGTGCTCTCTGCCCCCACTTGCATGTCCAGGCAATTACCACATCATACTGATGCATCTACTCTGCTCCCCACCAGGCAATAATTGTAGATCTAGTCATTCTCGCTCCTTTCTTTTCTCCCGCCACCCGTCTTCTCCCTTCTGGTGGCTGCAGTTTTCTGGTCTTGTTAGTGTGGTCACCATCATGGCTGCTGAAACCCTGGCAGGGTGTAGTTTTGATTGGTGGGATTACTGCGCTCATTAGAGAAGTAAATGTATGTTGTCTGATGGATAAAGTGATCAGTCCTTTGAGGCGCTGTGGCTGACGAGACTAAATGAGATCATTTGTTTACTTGAATGATGCAGTCTGAGTGATGCTGCAGCTATTAAAGAACCACTGGTGAAATTATAATCTTTATTAAGAAGACTTAAAAAGTAATTAAATTAAAGCAGTAATCAAAAAGGACTTTAAGACATTATTCTATATTTTTCTTATTGCCAATAAAAAAAACAAGTACTTTATGTGAATCCAAAGCCTGATATATCTTCTTCCTCTGTCCATACAGCTTCATAGTTGTCCCAAAACTATTAGAAACTCATCAGTGACCCGCAATATTGCACTTTTTCTTCCTTACCATGAACACACACACATTGTAGTTTATTTTCATTTAATTCCATTAAACCCATCCTGATGATGTTGAAGTCCCCATGAAGCCAAATTCGCTGTTCAAGTGTGTTTTTCCCCCATATAGCTTGCTCCATATCTCACCTTTACACCAGCATCAGGCCCAGCAGTGGCAAAAAGGTATTTGTAGTTATTTCTAATGCTAGTTTTTAACTTCCTGGAAACACATTAAAAATGTTGATGACTCATGACTGATCCTGCACCTGTGCGGCGTATTTAAATTATTTGTCCGATAAACGGTTTCTTTGTTTTTTGATGCTGCCACGGATGTATTAAAGAGGAACACTGCCAGTGTTGTGCTGCTCGGACCGAACCTCACACATTACTGTACAAAAACACAACTTTATAACTTTGTTCAGTGATTTTGGTGAAACTTTGTCAGGTTTTATGGAGAGAATAGGTTTTCCCTCTGCTTCCCCTGTGCTGCTCTGGACAGATAGCTTTACTTGTTGTTGCTAAATGAACTGCTAACAAAAGTACTGTCTTCTAAGCAGCTTCTAAGTGAATGCCTCCTGACCGGGGCTGTATGCGGCCTCTAAGAATGTTGGCCGAGGCCAGTTACAGTAACAAGGTGATTTATGGACTTTCCTAGCCAGATACTGTCAGCTTTGTTGCTAAATTAAGCGCTAAACTCCTGCTAAATGCAGTTAGCTGCTGTTAGTTTGGTGAGCTGTCCTTGCTGACTCAGCCCTGTGGTGCCAGGTTCCAAACCTGGCATGAAAGCCACCTCGGTACTTGTAATCCCTTCATCAAATGGGCCTCTGTCTTCACGGAGCCGTGCTGTTCTGTCCTGGTTCAACTGTGTTAACTGTCGGCAGCCCGACGGTTGTGGGGTGGATCAGGGTGGGGCATTACCTTCATTCTGCGCTATTGGCTGCTGCCTGTTTTTACAGGAAACATGTAACTGTGCTGAAGAAATTAGCACTTGATTAGCTACATGGGGACCTTAATACTAAAGAACCAAGTCGGTATTAATCCGCAGCTGAAAATAGTCACCAACAAACACACTATTTATTCCTGTTTGTCTAACTTATGCTAAAAACTACAGTGCCCAGATGTCGGAGGAAACAACTTAGCATTTTCTAAGGATTTTCTCTCTTTCTCAATGGAAGTAGTATTTATTTGACCTGTCTTTTAAGGAATAGTTAGACATTTTTATGGAAATTCGCGTGGCTGCTCTCTTGCTTGGATGGTAAATGCAATCTATCACCAGCATTTGTTTAGCTTAGCTTAGCACAAAGACTGGAAACTTTTAACTGATTGTATGCTCTTTGTTTAATCTGCAAAAACAACTGCAATACAATGGAGTTTTATGAGTGGTATATGGTGGGCAACTTTTGTTCATCGGCCTCAGTAACTTTCCAGAGTCTCCAGCGGTTGCTAGGCAACCTCACTGTTACTTCAGGTTTCGGATGCCACAAAGATGGCAGGAAGGTCAGCGAGTAAGGAAAAATTGACTAAATCGTGGATGGTCTTGAACTTTTTATAACATTCTTTTACAATAAGAAAAAAATAAAATATAACAGCAACTTTTAAAATGTTTTTGTACAAAAGGAAGTAAAACATGTGCAAGGTGAAAACTTTACAAAGCATCTTCACAAATGATAATATTAAAGTCAAACAGCTTGAGTGCTGCTCACTGAACCAGCTCTATTGACCAGACCGATGGATACATAAGAAAGTGCTTTAGTGTGCATTTATGTGTGTTTGCACCTATGTGAATGTATGCGTGTGTGTGTGTGTGTGTATAGCCTTTACAACACAATGCAAACAACTTGCCTTATCCCACAAGGGGCAATTTGTTTTGAGCAGCTTGTTGTACACAAAAATTGACCACGTTTATATGCATGTGCTTACATGTACATGTGCTACATCCATTTCTGCCTATAGCTTTTTATGCCTGTGCGGCTTTGTATTAGCGTGCGTGTGTGTGTGTGTGTGTGTGTGTGTGTGAGCATCTCCCCTGTGCGATCATCACACAGGGGAGATGCTTACAGTCCATTTGTCTGCAAGCACACTGACCATTAGCTGGCCACCATACATAATGTATAGCAGTGACCTTTCTGCACAGCGCACCCTTAGGCCTATAAGCCATTGTTTGGTGTTGTATTGATTTTTTACCCCCCTCATAGATGGAGACGGTGATTTGAGGGGAGAGAGACTGAGTGCCGCTGTGTCTGCTGAAAGGAGAGGGGAGGGCAAAAGCAATGGAGTGTAAAGAATTGAAAAGGCTCTGCGTGGAGAAGGACACAGACAGCGGCACATACCTGTAACCCTCTTTTCAGCGAGGTGACTGCTTGGAGGCCGCCCCCTCTGTGAAAGACAGGGTCACGTTCAATAATGTTGAATGTTGTGGACCATACAAGTGCCACCTGTACACAGCCCATTAGATAGAGTGGTGAGCGCAAGGCTGCATGGTAAACGATTTAAGTAGAGTAGAAAGATTTTTCAACATTCATCAGGCGTGACTTCATGGAAAAAAGGCGCAAGGTAGGGTAAAAGGTGGAGGGCGTCGGGCTTCCATCTGCGCGCCTTCCCTATAATCTGACCGAATGTTCTTTATATCCCTCCTGCTCCAGCTGACAACTAAAGTGGAGATACATCGAGGAGGAAAATGGGCTGAGAAAAGTGTTTCGGTGTCCTACAGTGATGGATCTTCAGGCCGCCTGGCAGATGAAGGAGGGGGGAAGGAGGCTGATACGAATGCAACATCACTTTGTTGTCACCCAGAAGGCCAGACCTTGATCTGTAGGAGGACTGGAACAGCGATCGGGCCTGTTGCACTCACACTCGCCTACAACGCTAAAAATACCATGCTGATTTGTCAGTTAACAGAGAGAGAGGGAGACAATATGACAGCCTTACATCATCAACAGTTACGTCATGCTCTGCCTTCACAGGGTGATACCGTGATACTTTTAACATTATATAATAGCAGCCTGTGGCAATGCATAATCTCTAAGGAAGACGAAATATATTTAGTCCTCTGGTGTAATACAGCTATTTGATGTAGCTGTGCTCATAAAACACTTGCTTCAGTGAGTTACAATCAAGTTATTTACTTGATAAGATTTTAAAACTCATCTGTCACAGAGACTAAATATTGTTAAACTTTAGTTTAACAGTTTAATGGTAGTCAACAAGTCAGCTGTCAAACCATTTGCAGTCAGTACCCAAGGGCAGAGTTCTGTCTTCATTGAACCCGGTGGCAGAATGGCAGGTAAAGTTTCACATTTTGTACATGTCATGTATGATCAGAATCAGAATCATGAATCAGAAATACTTTATCGATCCACAAGGGGAAAATTGGCTATATTGACATTTTGACAATACATGTCACATCACGTTCACATCACATGTTAACGACCTGACTTTTATATTAGGAAGTGGTGGGGATGGTGGTGGAGGTACAGCCAGCCAAGCCAGTGACTGCAGTTCAAGACTGCGTTTCAACCATTACAAGCATGAAACCACTGGATATTTCTCAGGGGACCTCGGGACAATTTCCAGCAGTGCTTTTGGCGTCAAAAAACAGGTGGTTTTAACGTGACCTCGGCACATCTCCAGTCTGGTATTTTAGGCTAAACGTGATCTTTTCCTATCCCCAACCAAGTGTTTTTTGTGCCTTAACCTAACCAGAGCACAACACAAGTTTAAACATAACCGTGTTTTGCAGAAACATGCTTCACCAACCATTTATTCTGGTGACTCAAGTTTGATCACAGTCCCTTCAGACTTGTAGTTTCTGGGAAGAATGCACCGACTAAAGACCCCTTTTCAAAATCATATCTCAGTAACCTTTGAATACCTTTTAATGAAGTTATACACCAATCAGCCACAACTTTAAAACCACCTACTTAACATTGTGCAGGTGCCCCTTGTGCAGCCAAAACAGGTCTGACTTGTCAAGGCATGGTCATAAGACCTCTGGGTTTGTCCAGTGGTGTCTGGCACTGGGACGTTTGAAGTGGATCCTTTGGGTTCTGTATGTTGGGGCACGGGGCCACCATGGATCAGACTCTGTAGCACACCCTACAGATGCTCGATTGGATTGGGATTTTGAGGCCAGGTCAACGCCTTGGACTCTTTGTTGTGTTCCTCAAGCTGTTCCTGAGCAGTTTTTGTGGTGTGTCAGGGCGCATTGTCCTGCTGAGGGGGTCGGGGGGTTGGAACCCAAGGTTTCCCAGGAGAACATTACATTTTACTGGATGATCAATGTTATTTACTTCATCTGTTAATGGTTTTAATGTTGTGGCTGGGTACTTGGGACTAGATTCAAGTTTCTGATACTAGATTGCCTTACTGTGGGAGCACAGGACCGAACAGGCTGTCAACTCCATGTGAACAGCTGGAGCATGTTAAACTATTGTGCTGGTGGACTTAAAATCACAAGCTGGGAATATATGATTAACTTAGCAACTTTTAAAGAAACTGAAAATCCTTTGCATAAACCTCTATATGTACATATGTTCCTCCTGTAATGCCCCGCCAAATGACCACTGGGATCACATCAGCCAAAGTGCAAAAGAAAAAACAAACATAATGCATTACAGGTGGTATTATTGTGTGGTGGTTTTGACTCATGAATATACTTGTAGTAAGCGTAATGGCTAGCAAAGGCAAATTTGATTGAGAGAGAGAAATGTGATGCCGTAACACCGACACTAATGCAGCGCTGATCACTCGGTTAACAGAGGGAGAAAGAGAGAGGGGGGGTGGAGGGGAGCGTGCCTCGGGTAGAAAATAAGTGGCATCCCGCAGAGCTTTCTAATTCCTCCAGGAGATTGACACCTGAATGTGCTTTCAAGCGGCAAACCGCTGGGTGGCAACACCCCGCCACCTCCCACCCCCGACACCAGCCTTTTTTCCCTTTATACTCTCCATCCATTTCTCCCCCGTAGACTCTTGCTCTTCTCGCCATCTAACAAAGCATAAAAGATCCATCTTGGCCTAATATTGAGTTTTAAAGTGTTTATTCTGTAAACAGCATTCTCACACCCGTGCCTTGTGCATCACAAGTAGACTGCGAGTGTAATAAAAGCACGGAGAAGCTCGCAGACGGCGTCAGAAAATTACATTTGAGTTAATGGTATGTCGTTAATTATTCAGTTTGCGCTATGAAGAATTCAAGACTCTAATTTTTAGCACATTATGTTTATTAGATTATTATGGAATTATGATAATTATCAGACGAATCACCGTGTGGTTATAATGTGCTTCTGAAGTGTCATTATTTTGAAAAGAGCAGCAGACTGACTAATATTGATTCAAGAACATTATGATGCATTGATTTGCATTAGAATTGAGTGGAACTAAACCATCACGTTGTCAGATTCTTTACTTTTTTTAGAGAAGATGAGCACTTTTCTGCCGCACGCTTTCTAGCTGTCATCTCGTCTTTCATCATCCTCCTTCCCTCTTAATATTTTTGATTACTCCTGTTGTGTCCCTTCTGCCATTTTCCTGGTGGGTTCTCATTCATCTTGCATCGCCATTGAAGGTGGACGAGAAGGGAGGGAGGGAGGAAGGGGGGTTTCTGGGGACAGAAGAGCTTCACAGCGGGCCTCCGTTCCATTTATCAACATCAGGATTTCACAGCGCGACGCCCTAAAAGCCAACTCAGAAACCTCTCCGCTGCCCCTGTGAACAAAAGCAGATAGAAGCCAACCCAAATGCAAAACCCTACCTTTCCTTTTCACACTGAGTTCACCTTTTCACCAATAGGTACTTTTCGGCCCGCGACTACATGAGGTTACTTTGCTTTCAAAAGAGATGGCAGATAAAAATAAATTAGAGGAACATTTACCTAGTTTCCCTTTGCGCCCTTGAAGCGTAGCTATTTGAGCGAAAAAGGCTTTTTTAGTAAACATTTATTAATTGTATTCACTCCTTTTCCTTTCTCTTCTTTTTTTTGTCTCTATCTCGACTCTGGCTTTCATGGTGTTCTGTGGCGTTTCGCCATGGCAAGCTGAATCAAGGCTACAGCACTAAACACCCCTGTATGACATCTATTCAGCTGCCTCTGAGAAGCAGTTTACCCGTGATATTCTTCAGCGCTGTGAAGGGTTGGCAGATAAAAACAGCCAAGGGTTTCCATTGACCTTCCTTGATACATACAGAACCATTGTGTATGTGTGTGTGTGTGTGTGTGTGTGTGTGTGTGTGTGTGTGTGTGTGTGTCTGTGTGCATGCATGTTGTCATTATTGGGTCCCTTCCACATTTAGCCCTCCATATGGCTTATGTAGATAGCTTTCTTTGGGTCATGTCTTGGCTCGGCTTTAATTAGTGGATTTGCTGCTAATAGATGGAGCTAATTAACAGGGATTGGGGCTCCTGCACGTTTGCCACTGCTCCTATCTGTGTGTGTGTGTGTGTGTGCGCACGTGTGTGTGTGCGCCATTCATATGCGTGCAAGCTGACATCTTTCTGTCTACCCGACGATGGAGACAACGGATGCTGTCACCTTGGTAACCATGTAAAATGGATTCCAGGGGTGGAATCAGCGCGTGCCAATTAGACATAGACATGCTATGGAGATGGCAGGGCGCGCACAGATACACACTCTGTCTGTCTCTCTCTCTCTCTCCCTTGCTCACACACACACACACACACACACACACACACACACACACACACACACCCAAATACATGTGTAGGCAGTCAGACAGCGTCTTGCCCCAGGCTGTGTGGATATGACCATCATAATCACATCATCCCCCCCCTGATAACAATAACTCTGCTCAGGGATGCAAATAATCTGTGTGTCCACATATCTTATTATCGCAATCAATAATAACGAAGTACCCCAATACACACACACACAAAAATAACACCCCTGTCACCCTAATGAGAAAGTATAGCCTATTACCATGCTTTGTGTGTTGTTGTGTGTGTGTGTGTTTCAGCAGCTGTGTCCCCCTTCTTTAAAAAGCGAGGAGATCAAAACGGAGCAAAGGGCTCACGGGGCGTAAAAACTAATTTACTTTCAGAAAAAAAAGTAATTCTGCCGACTGGGTTTCTCTTTATTTTCTTCCCGCCGTCAAGTAGCCCCACTGTTTATCAAAAGCACAGTGATTGAGAAACGGGCCAAATGTGCAGCGAAAGAATGAACACACACTCGGTTTTGATTCGGCCGGCGTGCTTTCTCCCAAAAGCAAACCGGTGACCCGTGTGCATTCTGGTTGCTCTCAGCCCGTCCTGATGAAATGACCACAATATTACTGCTGACTTTGTGATAACACTGTGTTACTTATGTCAAACACGCACACACATATACACGCACACACAGGCCCGCTCAGTGTGCATGTGTTTGTGGACGAGTGGGTGGGGTGGGCTGACGCACTCGCAAGTGTCGATAAGTGACTGTAACTGTGTTTGTGGGATGTGTGCGTTTGTGTGTGCGTGTGCCGATAAGTGTTGATAAGTGAGTGTGTGTGTGTTGGATGATTGCTGATTTGTGGCAGGGTGTCTATTGTTAATGAAATCCTTTGTGCCGCTCTGATTGGCTCATCAATCAAACAGCAGTTCGCATATTACCCATAACCCCTTTCTGCACTCTCCAGGTGGCGGATTACAATGTGACACATGCACATGTGTTCACACACACACACAAACAGACACACACGGATACACAAACACGTGAAGGAAGGACCGAGTGTACACACACACACATACATATACACACACACGTACACGCTCACAAAACATTTCAAACACACATATACACTATGAGCAAACACATAAGTATGTATACACACATAGAGAGATGCATAACCTATCCCAAATACTCTAGTAGAAACATACGAAGTATATTAAATCTTAACATACGTAAGTATACTTGTACCCAGACTAATAATCAGTATGTTAATGAGCTTGAGTTAACTTAAAGTTTGCTTTTTTTAAACTAATTTAGTTCTAAGTATATTTTAGTTGTATTTAAATTGTCGAAAAGCACAATTTTAGGTGTATTTGGAGTATTTCTATGTGCTAAAACTTCAAGTATACTTTGTGTACTTTAAGTACATTGCTATGTATGTGCTAATATTTATGCTCATTTGTGTTATAACTTCATTGAAGGTCTCTTGCAAATATACAAGCATAATTTACTTTATTCTTATTGTAGTAACAGTATGCTCAGTTATACTTTTGGTTTATTTCAAGTACTAAAAAGGGACACTTCACAGTTAATTATAAATACACCTTGTTTTTCCTTTGCTGAACTACTTTGTACATTTCATACCCTTACACACATCAATGTTGCAAAAAAACAACAACTTTATTGTTCAGTAAATTCACATGTTCAATAGTACATTACAAATATACTTCACTAATGAAGAGAGAGAACATTTTATTTAAACTTCACATAGTTCCGGTATAATCTGTATAGTATAACACTATAACACTTAGTATAACACTTATCCATGATAAACAAACACATAAGCATGTGTACACACACAGACACACACATGTTCAAAGTCACAAAAAACACTTTCAAACAAAAATATTCAAAAAGGCACTTGTCAAAACTGATGCATAACCATATGTACAGAGAGAGAGAGAGAGAGAGAGAGAGAGAGAGAGAGAGAGAGAGACAGTCTCTCACATGTATACACAGGCATGTGCCAAAAGGCAAACTTGCTCATACTGTCTCTTTCTCAAACAAACTAACACACACACACACACACACACACACACACACACACACACACACACACACACACACCGTTGCATTTACACATTCTGTACATAAACACCCTCCAGCCTTGCTTTAAGCTGTGCGTCAGTAGTTTCCCCAATGTCGCTGTCATCTCGATATCCATCCACAGAATGAAGGAGACAATGAGACAGTGAATGCATCATCTGCATTAATTTCTGCTTGATTCAAAGTGTCGTGGCTAAAGAGGGCAAAAGGAGGGGCACCGGGGGGGAAGAGGTGGGGAGATGGAGGGAAAGGGAGGAGGTAGCTAGACAGGAGAAATGGCTGGGTGGAGGGGGTGGGGCCTTGGGGGACACCTTGCTGCGGCTCGCCTCGGGGCTCGAAGCGAAACACACACACTCGCATATCCACTGAGATTAGTAACAACAGACACGCACGAGTGCACATGATCACATTCACACATATGCACACTCATGCAGAAAAGCCAGAGACATAACGAGGTAAACGTGCCACACAATGGCTATGAAATCAAATGAAGATACAACAGAGGGAGCAGTAGTATAGTGCACACATGTAGTCACGTACAGACTAGATTGTATGTAAAATGAAAAGCCCGGAGGCAGAAAAACAGGCCTATAGGCAAGAAAATTATAAACATTTTCCCAACAGATGATCCTTAGAGACTGTTAAATCAGTGAGCGTTTTAAAGTAACAACACACATTTACTCAAGTACTGTACTTTAGTAAAATTAAAAACTACCCAAAAGTACTACTTGAGTAAAAGTAAAGATATCATGTTAAAATATTACTATGGTAAAAGTGAAAGTCATCCATACAAATACGAATACTTGAGTAAATCTCCTCAAGAATCTGATATTAAATGTATCTAAGTCTCGAAAGTAATTTTCTGGCAAATAATTGTACTTAGTTATCAAAAGTATAAGTACAAGTAAACTATACATATATTGACATGTATGTATTTGTTGCATACTATATGACTAATTACCCAAATATAGTGCACTGGAGGTGTAGAGTAGTAGAAAGTGGAAATACTCAAGTAAAGTACAAGTGCTTCAACATTGCAACTATACAGTACTTGAGTAAATGTACTTAGTTAGCAGCACATGACTGTGCAGCAACTGATAGTTCCTCCAAATTATTCTACATTTTTGCTTCTTTAACAGTTATTTTTTTGGCTTTATTGCTGAAACAAGAATTGCCTTTGGCAGAGATACTGTCATCAGCATTGGAGAAGGGAGCAGGTGTTTTGGATTAAGCACAGCAGACTTTGAGACCATCACGGCCTGCAGCGTCTTTCGACCATCCAACTTGACCAGCCACACCACCCTAGGGAGGAAGAGAGTGTCGGGATAAGAGCCATGCTAATCCAGGCGGGTTTAAGGCTGCCCCTAGCTAATGTCCGGTCGCAGGAAAAGGAAATGGACAAGTGGGACTCAGGCTGGCCAAACAACATGAAATGAGAAAATGTTTTACACACATTTTTGTCAGAGACAACACAACAACATCTCAGAACCACAACATCTCGGATCAAGCTGTCAGTGGGACGAGGAGAGGTGTTTATAACATCGATGCGTGGTACGCACACACAGTCAAAGTGGATGGTGTACAGTGTTTCCCCGATGTCGAACTTATCTGTAATCGCTGACACTTTGCAGGGTCACAGGGTAGATCCCAGCTGACATTGGGCGACGGCGGGTTACGCCCTGGACAAGTCGCCAGTTCATCACAGGGCTGACATGTAGGGACAAACAACCATTCACACTCACATTGACAACTATGGTACCAGAGCACTCAGAGTACCCGCAGCGAACCCACGCAGGCACGGGGAAGACATGCAAACGCACCACATTATCATCACCATCATATTACTGCTGTTTACAATTAGCCTGATGCAGATTCAAAAGATGCTCTAAGTATTTATGTGTACCTGTATTTCATTAACTGTACATATTTTCTGTAATTTGTGCATGAAGGAGTTTATGAACTTCCATTTCATTATGCAACCCTGAGTTGTATAATGATGAATGATGAATAAATTACCTTGTACCTTGAATACATCACATATTTATAAAGTTACTCCAGTCAACGAGCTACGACACTGTGTATGCTGCATACACACTAATGCATCAGTAATAATAATCCAAATATTAAACAGGGTTAGAGTTATATGTAATAATACTCTCAAATGGGCCATTTTACATAATAAATGCTTACTTTTGATACATTAGGTATATCTTGCTGATAATACTTTACGTGAATTTTGAAAGCAGGACATTTATTTGTAATGTACCTTTACATAAATGATCTGAGTAAATCTTCCCTCACTCTATATATACAAGAGTCCATACTAACCTACTTGTCTGTGTTCACTGAGTATTAGCAGATGATGGAAGGAGAAAGAGGGAAAGGTGTAATATTTTATTTCCTCGTGTTGCATTTGATGTCACACTGAAGTGAAATTGAAAGTTTTGTTGGAATGGAGGGACAGAGGGTATTATTCAAAAATGCGACAGGGCTTTTGGTTTGAATTTCCACGTATCTCTACTGATGCGTGATGTAACAACTACAAAAAGCATCTCAGTCTTCCAAAGAGTAGGGTGAAGTATTGCAGTTTCAAGGTACAAACATGGAGGAAAATTTGATTTTTGGCATGAAATGTTCTGTATTCGAATATGAAATAAGATGACAAGGTGCAAAATTCATTTTCACTTCATTTTCTCTTTGACCCGTCTACAGCAAGCAGCAGACAGGCGTCTTCCTCCCCCCCCACTCCTCCTGTCCTCCCCTCTCATCCAACCTCTTGTTCCACATCTCCACTTTTTCGTCTCAACAGCCTGTCAGCTCTGGGACACAGTTATGACTCATCTGTCTGTCACATTGAAGATGCCAGACAAACAGACAGCCAGAGAGTCCGTCTTTATCTCCGGAGAGTGAATCACAATTTGGTGCTGGACGCCTCATCCAAAATCAGGCAATCTGTGCTGTCTGCACCCCTCCTTTCTCGACAGTTGGCAGTTTGCTTGATTACAAATAGTTTGCTGCAGAACTGATCAATATGATGCTGATTGGCAGTGGTAGGCACTTTTTCTTGAACTGATGTTACACTTATTTTGATCAGTGTGTATAAACTTTGTCAGAACTCCTGAAGTATAGTACTATTAGAGGTTTCACTTGAGATTTGTGTTTAATCATGGTGTAAACACTGTGTCACGAGCCCTCCTACGCTATGTCTAGCCAAAATACTGATTATCTTGACATTTTAGGTACCACACAGACACACAAAAAGACTATAGAGGCACAAATCTACTACAGGGAGACTCAAAACTGCCACAAAGACACACAGAGTAACCACAAGAAATACACAAACCAAAAACAGAGACAGAGAACAACCACAAAGGTACACACGTTTATCACAAAGACACAGAAATCGACTACAAAGACACACAACTGTCAAAAGGAGACAATAAAGATACACAAAACAACAACAAAGATGCACAAACTTGCAACAGAGAAACATATAACAGCTGAAAGAAAAACACAAAACTACCTCAAAGATACACAAGACAACTACAGAGACACAAAACAACTACATGGCGACCCAAACCTACCACAATGAGACACAAAACAACTACAAAGATACACAAAACAACTACAGAGACACAAAACAACAACAAAGATGGACAAACTTACAACAGAGAAACATATAACAGTTATAAGAAAAACACAAAACTACCTCAAAGATTCACAAAACAACTACAGAGACACAAAACAACTACATAGAGACACAAACCTACCCCAAAAAGAACACATAACAGCTACATAGGGACACAAAATTACAACAAAGAGACAAAGGTTGCTCTTTCCATCTAGGTGCACACTCATAAAAGAGGGGTGGGGGCCTTGTACGTCTGTGCCCGGGGGCCCGTTGTCTCATAAGTTCATGTTCAGGACAGCGGCACGTACACCAGAGGTCTCTAGTGGAGAGTCTTTGTTTCAGACTGACATTATTTTTTATTACAGTTACATTGGTGATTCACTCAGAAAGAAAAAGCGGGCGCTTATTGGCTAGCATTAAAGCTAGCATCAAAGCTAGCATTGAGTGAAGTGAAAGCAAGTGCACAGGCATTTTTTTAAGCTCACTTTGTGCGGGGAACGCAACCTTAACAACCCAACAGGTCCTCAAAAATGTGGAATGCTGTAAAGGGGCAGACAGTACAAACAGTGTTATGTTGACTTTCTGAAAGAAGTCTCGTACTAATGATCTTAAGATACACACGGGGTTATTTCCTGCTCTGTAATGACAAGATTCTGTTAGATTGTGCGGATAAAAGGTGGCAGGCAGCGTGAAAGCCAGTGTGACTTCTGCATAACTTCCCCTGGGGATTCACAGATTACAGGCAGCCTCACTCTCACAGCTGGACGCTGCTGGACAAATAAATTTGCTTTGGCCACTTATGTTTAGCAGCTCACCCAGACTTTTGGCTGAAGTGAAGGCATGCAATCATATCAGTATTAGGTGGAAACCGCATAGGCCTTGATACAGTATGTTCATCCTTCAAATTTACTATTTACCAGCCACAGCAGAATAACGCATACATGAGCACATGTTCAGAAACTGCTAAAATGATTTTTATCAGAGATTATTTAAATAGATAAATTGATATTTCAACAGGGGATTGCAACTGCAAAGGGACACCCCTTCCATGCTTATGCACTAATTTGTAAATGATGTAATTTTAAAGAAAATAACAACAGTATCATTAAAGTTTGTAATTCCTACACGAAAGTGAGCAGAATTCTAATTTAAAGTCAACTAAAAAGTTATTTATCATCTGCAATCCAATCCAAGAAACCCATTATGCATGAATTCTAGCTCTCATTACACACAGCATGTTCACAGACGTTCATATATGCTCATATATGTGGTACAAATGGCCGATTCTTACACATGTAACATGATGCAAATGGTGTTTTTCAGTCAGCACCATAGCACAAGGTTCATACTCTTTAAATGAAAGTCGAGCACCGGTCTTGACATTGGCCATAGCCCACAGCAGTTCAGGTTGAGGTAATGCACATAATTCATCTCTTCTACTCCCGAGGATTCGGCTCCGAGTGCGGGTTCATGTGGCGTTTCTGGAAAAACCGCATCTCCCATGATCCTTTGCCAAAGTGGCACAGTGACGAACGACAGCTGTCAGGGGTCAGTCGAAAACTCCTCTCCTTTGAAGCCGTGTTGTGAAAATAAGAAGAGTGTGTACGACTTGTGTGCGCCCCACTTTTGTGTTTGTGTGTGTGTGTGAGATGACCTACAGCGAGCACTGTGAGGTTTTCCAGCCCACGCTGAGACGACTCTGGTTGGACCGGAGGGGCTCAGTGTGACCTGCCAAAACACACAGCAGCCACACCAACAGTGAACTCTGTATGGTCTGAGAGGAGAGGGAGAGGTGGAAAGTGAGGTATGAAAGAAACAGGAGCGGGGTGGAAGAGTGAGGAGAAGACAGGAGGAAAGAGTGGGGAGGAATTAATCATGTTCACAAAATGTGCACACACACACACACACATCGCAGCTAAGTAATGACAGAGTGACAGATGTAGTTCTGGTCTCAATAGGTAGATACCCTGTACTTAAGAACCCATTTAGGCTTGTAAAACCACTCACCCATAAAAGTTTAGTCTCTAAATGTGTGTGTGTGTGTGTGTGTGTGTGTGTGTGTGTGTGTGTGTGTGTGTGTGTGTGCGTACTACGAGAGTGTCACTATTTGTCCGCTGATTGCGTGCCCCGGTCTTTGTGTCTTTGCTCATTAATTTTGATTGCAAGGGCGAGTGGCGGGCATTCGTCGAACAGAAACAACAGGTTAGCGGCGGCGTGAACTTCGCAATTCGTGGGAGGTGAGACGGAGCGGGTTGATAGAGAGCGGAATACAGAAAGAAAATCAGAAGGAGACTAAAGGAGGGGAGGAGGCGGTAAATAAGTGCCTTTCAGCCTGGTGGAGGGGTAGATGAGCGGGGACTCTGACAGCTCCGAGAGTCCGACAGCTAAATGGCTCACTCGAGACAGAAGAGGTGATGAGGAAGAATAGCAGGAAAGGGGAAAAAAAAGCAAAAAACTAAACGTGTGAAGTCAGCCATGTAACTGTTTCTGTCACCAACCAGAATGACTGTCATTGTGTTTATTTGTCGATGTGCATTAACATATTTTTGTTAACGACGTGATAACGACTGGCCACTTAGTCATTTTCTCGAAGTCAAAGATTTAAAAAGGGAATTTCAAAGTAAAGATCTCAATTAGTGTAATTAAGCCTGTCACATTATGTTGCTGTCCACCACTTTCCACAGCAAACCATGTGTTGTTCGATGGAATAATTACCCATAAAGGTGTTTCTGATAACATGTGACGTTCCATCTCCCCCTCCCATTGCATCCACACCACAAAATGATCTGCCCCCCCAAATGGTTGCCAGTTTGTTGCACTAGCTAACGTTGCTAACACTAGCTGGCAAACGTTCACGTTATTAACACTAGAAAAAGATAATGTTGCTAACACTAGCTGGCAAATGCTCACGTTATTAACACTAGAAAAAGATAATTTTGCTAACGCTAGCTAGCGTTAACGTTAGTGTTAGCAACGTTAGGGCAGGACAGTATGCTGGGCGCATACTGAAGAAATCAACCAATTTTTTTTCCACAAGCTGGCAACTACAGTACCAAGACTCTTGATTGCTGACTGAACACAGATACCACAGGCTACCACCACAATTAATAAATAGAATGATTTTCAGTTATTGGACTTCAGAGGGCCCTTGATGCCATCACAACCAAAGTGTAGCTGTCAAGGTGGTCCCCGTTAAAATTGCAATACCACACATTAATAATGTAACTTTGACAAAGAATTAAATGTGACTGTGGATGTTTATTGTAATACCTATCTCAAGCATGATTCAAATCTGGAATAAATGGAAACCTATGGTGGCGAGGAAGATGGTGGACTGCATGTATCATGTACAATCATCACAAGTCATAAGGTGTTGGGTGACCATGACCCACCAGAACAGCCTCAGTCCTCCTTGACATTTTCTGAGTCTGAACTCTAGTGGAGGGCTTCACACCATGTTCCAAAAAAATATTCCCTCACTTGGAGTTTCAATGATGGCGGTGGGGAGAGTCGTCTAATATGTTGCTTCAAAATCTTCCGCAGGTGTACATTTAGCTCTGGAGGCCTTAGCACCACATCATGTTCATACTCATCAAACCACTTAGTAACCTCTTGTTCCCTGTATGGAGGCATCTGCATTTCTTATGTTTCACCTCTAACCTTTTCAGTTTTTTTCCTTATTCATTTCTCACCTGGGTGTATATCTATGTACAGTAATACACAGATGTGTAGTGACTAGATTGAAGACACTGACACAGCAGCATTTTAAATAAGATGCTTATAATTTTTCTGTGAAATCAATTCCTTTAGATTGCAGGCGTCTGTGATTTGCTCCAAGCAGTGCAAGTAATTCAATCGGCACAAGATTTTTTGCATCAAGATGAATTTCAACATTTCAAAGGTATCTTTGCAGAGCTAATGTGACAATTTGTGACTAACCAACACTAGCATGGCATGCTGGCTAGCATGTTGGTGGTTAGCACGGTAGCTTTACTTATTAGCCCGACAAGGCACAAACACATATTTTGTAGGTTCTTATGCATGTAAATGTCCTGAAAGTTAAAAAGGTCTCCTGTTGCCCATGTCCCAACGTGTTGATGCCGTCAAACTGAGGTAAAACTTTAATATATTGTCTTTGTACCGTTTTCAATTGCGTATACTGTATGTCAGGAAGAACTAGCAAAAAAAGCACATTCTGTTTTATTCATGTTTTACATAATGTCCCAACAGTACAGGTTACAAACTAGTTCTTTTGAATAGCTGGTTGACGTCTCTGTAAGCGATGGCATTTTGCACTCACTTGACAGCTGAAGAAACACGGTGAGAGTAACAGAGGGATAACATGTGATGAAGGTCCACCAGGACACACCGCTACCATCTCTGACTGAACAGATTATCTAAGTTTCATACCCAATGAAATGTATTCTGAAGTAGGGCAGTCTATTCTCTTTGATGCTGTTATATAAGACATCTTGATTTGACAGTTCTATAAATTCCATCCATTAATAGTGTGAGGCTTTATGTGTCTCTCCTGTGAGGTGTAGTGTGCAGCATCAGAGCTACAGTATAGGGGCCTTTGTCTGCTCCCTCATGTATATCCTATTCACGTCATTTTAAGTCATGTTAGCAGACGTTGAGAAGACAGCCAGCCGTGCCGGCAGTCAAAGCTACGTCCTTTGTGCATTTTTCAATGTAACTTTGCAGTTTATGATCAGTGAGAATACTTTAATGTTCTATTGTAGGAACTTTCAGTGTGTTGTAAAGCATGACGGCGATGCAGATCGGGCTCCAGGAATGTGATAAAGAGGCTCAGGTTGTGGCAATTACTGTGTCCTTAGCCAGACTCATAACCTTTTATTCTACCTGACAGACAGAGGAGGACTCTCTCTCTCTCTCTCTCTCTCTCTCTCTCTGTGTGTGTGTGTGTGTGTGTGTGTGTTTGTGTGTGTGTGTGTGTGTGTGTTGGCTGTACGCACACGTTCACCTCACACTCTCAGCCACATCCATAACTTTTTTATATCCAGCAGTCTGCACTCCTCCTCATTGGCATAATTTACTGCTGTTTTATGCAGCATGTCCTGCAGGTCGTCCAAAGTTTAACACCTCTGTTAGATTTTAATGCCTGTGTGACTGGAGCTTTGTGACCCTTTACTCTCCACACTGCTGGCCGGGCTCGGGGAACTCGCTTTCGATTTCTGTCTCTACATGTCTAACACCATCTTTTTCGCTTGAATTAAATGAAGCAACACGTTTGATTGCATTTCACAGGCAAGAATATCCTTTCTTTCCTGTGCTAAGTGTTTAATCATCACTTTATCTGGGTAATCGAGGGAGATCGTTTTGTATATTTCTTTAATTTCCACCCTTTGGCACATAATTGAGACCATTACAAATGATAACGTCAATAGCTGGGTTTTCCTCCAAGTCTTTTATGAGGTATCAAATTAGACAGATTGAATGGAAACAGTAGAGCTCCCGTAAAAGAAAGTTTTTACACTTGCTTAAGGCAAATCCATTTCATGATAATGAATTTATCATGCAATCAGTTGGAATAGAAATGCAAGCAGGCTTGATCCAGCACAAGGAAACTGTCTGCAAGCTGTCTCTCCCAGAAATGTGTTGCAGCATGCAAAAGACTCCAACTGTGGACTTTCCCAAGGTGCACATCTGTTTTAATCTTGTCCATTCTGATAGATGTTTCCTACCAGACAGAATCAACTACCATGTTTTTTTAAAGGACCTAAAGGACTAAAAAGTTGATTTTTGAGTCTCATTCCCAACACATAAAATACACTCTGGGTTTTCCAACTCATCAAAAACTGATGTTTTGGGATTGTAAGACGGGCCAGCCGCCATCCCAAAGCGTCAGCTTTTGATAAATCGGGAGTGACATTGAAAAATATTACTTGATCCAGTTTTCCTACCTGATAGACTGGCCTATCCTATTTTAAAGTTGATATTGATAACATTTTTACGTAGACAAATCATTGAGCGAGCTACTGGAAGGAACTTTAGCCAGCTTATGTTAGCAACATTTGCTAGCTAGTGTTAGCACCGTAGCGTCAGCTAACGTTTGTGACGCTATCTAGCGAGCATTAGCAACATTACTGTTTACTAGCTAAAACTAGCAATTTAAGCTTGTGCAACAAACTGCAACCACTTGAGGGGGCAGATGATGAGAACAGCGGCGTTGGGGCCTGAATGTGATGGAAGGGGGGAGAAGGAACATCTGACCTACCCTGCTTATAACTACAGTGATAGAGGTAGTCCATTCTGATGTCTCCTACCTGACAGAATGGCTTAACCATTTTATTTTAATATACTAAAATAAAAAAAGATAAAATCTACTCAAAATAATTGAGCTGAAAGTGTATACTACATAATTTATCTAAAATAGTACACTCAGGTTAAAAAATATAAGAACATTCAACTTAATAAATATATGTAGTTTTAGATACATTTATTTCAGGCAGCCACTTGACATTATAATATTAAGTAAATTCAACATGTATTTCAGTGTACGTGCACAGCCCTATGAGGCCTGCTTTGTGATAATGGCCTATAATACACTTTGACTTGACTGAACACTAACACTGACTTAGTAAACCTCTTGCTTTCTGTGCTTATTGCTACAAACACCTCCCAGTGTACTATATCAAAGTCGGTGTTGTCATTCGTACTTCTTCTCCTTGAAAGACCTACTGTGGAGTTGCTTTTTATAAAAAGCACTCAGGATATTATGACAATCTTTAATTACATTTGGACTACGCATCAGATATATCAGGTTCTATCAAACGCTTGAGGAATGAAGCATCTCATCACTGTGTTTTTAACTACTATTTAATTACTGTTTCCCCACGTACCAACCACTAATCTCAGACACCAAAGACAAGATTTTGACTCTCGTAACTCCATTGTCAAATTTGCACTTAGAGGCTGGAGGGGGAACTTTAATTACAGCACAACAGTTGCTACTGTTTGGCCTGATTCGGGTGCACAGTGTGTACACTTGTATTTGCTTGTTTCTTCTTCCTTATTATCTTCCCTTCAATTATACCTGAATCCCTGGAAAAGTGTGTCACCACAATGACAGAGAGTGTGCGTGACATCCTGCATTGTGTTATACACAAAAGCTCTAACAGGAGGTTTATTTACCGCTCATAGCTGAGAGCTGCATGTGCCAACTTTGCTCTCCGCCGCATGCAGCAGCTGCCTGGCTGCACATGTCAGCCAGACTTGACACAACTTTACTCTGTTCTGCCTTTCATTCTTTCACTCTCTCCCTCTCCTTGCCACCCCAAGGCACAGCGAGGCCGATGAGGGTTCCCAGTAAAAGAAATGATCAAAAGTAGCACCCGGATGCCTACAGGTTTCCCTGACATGAGAGGAGATTGTGTGGTGGGATGAGCGATGGCGGAGCACAGTTTGGAGGGTTGAATCAGGAAGCGAGAAAAAGGAGGAGAGACACACCCATTACTTGTCAAGCCCGAGTGGAGACGGGATACCTCGAGATGGGGAGATGTAAAGAGGGGAGGGATGGTGGCGGGTGAGGGTTGATGGTGGTGGTGGTGGTGGAGGGGAGGTGAGGGGGGAGGTGTAGGAGAGGATGAAAGGTTTGAGGCATGAAAGGAAGGCAGACATGGGGTGAAAGGGGCGGAAAAGAGAAGTAGAGAAGAAAAAAGGACGAGAGAGAAAGTTGGGCTGAGCAGAGCGCGACATGAGGGGGAGAAAGAGAGAGCCGGGGGATCGTCTTGAGTTGAAAAGCCGTCATAGGTGAATAATTGAAGACAGGCTCGGCTGCCTACACACACGCACGCACACACACACACGCACACGCACGCTCACGTACAGTAAAAGTCAAAGGCAGAGGTGGAGATGTGCAAGGCTGAGCAAGACCCGAGCGGAAAATCTTCCCATAATGAGGAAATTCTTGACTCAGTATAATAATATTTTCCCAATTCGGAGAAAAAAGTCGTTCCTTAACGCTCGTTCACATCCGCTGCCTCAGCTTCACTTCCCTCAGAGTGGATCTGATAGCGCAACAGAGCGGAGTGTGTGTTAACTCAATAACAAGCAGATAACTCCCGGCCTCTGCGATACGCGCTGGAGTATGCCAGTGACACGAGTGTGAGTGCAGCTCTCTGTTTTCGATACTGTGTACTCGGTTTTGTCTCGGCCTCATATAAATGATTTTACACTCTCTCAAGGGCAATGTTAGCTAAATGATTTACCTCCTTGCTATTGTTTAGTTTCTGATGCCTGTGAATGTGTGTGACTTTATATTTCCTGCCAGTGTATGTCACTACACGCCCTGTGCTGCTCTGTGACATGATTTCTTGCTCACACAGCATGTATAATGCATATCCCAAATTATATGTTACATGTTTGTCTGCACACCCCACCCCCCCCACCTCCCAACCAAGGGTGAGCAGACAGTCTAATGCACAGACGCTGGCACTAGAATGCTTTATTTGGCCGCATATAAGACCAATTTCAGCCAGATTTATGACTCCTGGAGTCGGGTTATTTCACCGAATCCCCAGACAGGACACAATTCACGGCTGTTGTGTGTGTGATGCCTGCTCTGTTTTCAAATCTGAGAGCCGTGGCAGTGCAGGCGCGCCAGGGGAGCTGTAAGGAGAAACCCTCTATATTTTCAGCAGCCTACCTCTTATTTAGTCTTTTCCTCATTCACCAGCGGAAAAGGAAAAAAAAAAAAAAGCCCCGGGCAACTTTTATTACACCCTCCCTCAATTACATTGTTGTCATAAAACAACACGCATTTAATCACAGCCTCTGCTAACATGATGAAGTAGTTCATCACAAAGAAACGCCAGGTCTTAACAATGGAAACATACATTTCAGAGCGGACAGATATTAGATACGTGTCGATAAAAAAAGACGCGGGCCTCGCCGGTGCCAACGCAGCCCATGAATTATTATGAAAGAAGGAGATGGCACACTCCATAACTTATCCAACTCCAGGAGAGACGCTTCCCGCGCTCCCCAGGGGGAGAGCAGCATCCACGGGGTGGTGACAGGGGGATGTGGGTCGGGTGGATGCTCCCCACAGGGGGATTCATGTGCTTTAAGGAAACAGTGACAATCCATGTTGGGAATACAGAGTATTAGAAAAATCCCTGTGGTGGAGAGACTCTCCAGACAAAGGGAAGAGTCTATTGTAACTGCATGGGGATTCACTCTGACTGGTTTTCCAAACATTCAAAAAGGTGAAGGAGAATGAAAGGCTCAGCAGGGTCTGAAGACCAAACCGTCTCCTCTGCATCCTTGTCCATGTTGGAGTCTCCATTGCTCTTTGGACAGCACGGTGAGGCAGTGGGACGCACTGTCATCTAGCAGCAAGAAGGCCCTGGGTTTAAATCCCGCTGAGGCAGAGCCTTTCTGTGCAGAGTTTGCATGTTCTCCCTGTGCTTGCGTGGGTTTCCTCTGGGTGCTCCGGTTTCCCCCACCGTCAAAATCATACTTCTTCAGTCAATGCCCTCGACCAAAGTATTGGCTAAGATGTGGAATTGGTTGCTGCCCGCGGGGCGTGTAAATGGGGGGTTAAATGCAGAGTACCAGTCTCACCATGGTGTACATTGTATAATATGTGACATAATTAAAGATTCTTCTTCAATCGCAAGCACAAAAGGAGGCTGCGGTAGGAGAAAAAGCAATTTGCAGGATCAATAATAGTCTCTTTATGCAATACTGTATCTCCTCCATACAACGCAAAATGCAAGCAACACACTTGATTTGATTTGCACAGAAAAAGAAGCACAGTTGTTTACTCCCCTGCTCTATTCATGGAGTGGAGGATAAGCATTATCACAAGCATTAGTTGCCTTAACCCAACCTTAACCATAGAGATGGAAGGTCAGAAAACAATTATTTTATATGAGCATTATCTTTGGTAAAATGACTTGATGGTCATTTGTAACAGTTTCTGGAAGACGCTGATGATGTCATCCTGCCAGATCAGAAAACTCCCACACCAGCACAGTTACCAGAATAAAATGTTGCATTTCATGTTTCTGCAAACCACTGATGTATTCAAATTTGTCACATCATACGTATCATATCAACATTTATACAAACATGTCATATTACATTAACATTACTCATATATGAGCTGACTTTCATGTTGGCCGGTGGAGGGAACAGTAGTGACATGGCAGCTGGTCAGGCTGCCAAGTGAGAGACCGCATTTCAACGCCACTGGGTATTTTTAACAAGGCCTTGTTCCTGTCATGTTTGCGGCGACAGAACCAGCTAAGCCAAAACATGGTCTTTTACTAACCCTAACCAAGTGGTTGTCGTGCCTAAACCGTGGTTTGCAGAAACCTACATTACGCTGGTGATTGGCAGGGGCCATTCTAAAGTCTGATGGGGCCCACGGCAAAGATTCCCAGGGGGCCACTCCAACCTCCATTCATCACCATTGTGTTTTAAATAATCAACGAGAAATGTAGAAAATGCAAACCTTATTTTCTTATTTCCAATGTTCACATAGGTAGACATTTCTAAAATACTTAAAATGTAAACCAGAACAATTAAAACCTAAATTCACAACTAAACAGCTTCAATGTTGTCACACTGTAAAAGAAAAACCCCTATTATAAGGCCAGCTGACCATCACCACATGAAGCACTGATTCTGAGGCAGCAGCGGTGTACAGTATAGTGCCTGTATGGAAGATTTAAGGGGATTTATAGTTGTCATTGCAAGACGTGCCAGGATGAGTGACCACTGGGGGCGCCTTTTCCCAAATTTCTTCGAGTGGACCCAAACTTTTGCCTGATTTGCCTCTCCTGATGGTGTGCCTCTGGTGATCGGGTTGCTCTTATATGTAATGTTTACTTTAAAAGGCTCTGACAGGTGACCTATTTTATCTCTTTTGGTCTGAGAAGTTATTCAACAGGTAGGACAGGTGGGTACAAAAATGGAAAACTAATTGCATGTTGTCATAGAAACAGACTACAGACTCAGTAGTGATGTATTACAGTACAGAAGGTAAAAAGATTTAGAGCTCATTTTAAGCTGCAGTGTACATTCCAGCCAGAGATAAATGTTTTCCCCCTCTTTTTATACTGAGTGTTCAATTTCCCACAAATCCTTTAATGAGACATCTGCAAGGTCATGTTTACATACCTGGCCGGTCTGTGGTCACTTCACAGAGGAGAACACCTGCAGGATGAGGGAAACAAAATGTGTCACTGTTTTGCTTTTTCTTCAAGGTGTTTTCTCACAAAACACTTTCCAGTTTTGATTTGTCACTTCCTTCTGGGCTGAAATGACTTTCCATCAATGTACCGATGTCTCCTGTTTCTCTCAAACTGTTAGCTCGTCTTGAGAGCGGGTCTATACTTCTCTTGAGTGTGCTACAGTTTGGATGCATGGTGATCAATAGTAATCATACTCAAGGAATATAACAAGAAGGTGGCCGCAAGATAAAAGGATGGAGAGTAAGGAGTGTAATGGTGAAGAAAAAATAACGTTATAAAAGACATCACATCAAAGAGGCTAACTCTATTTTTAGTTAAAAGGAGTGATTTACAAGGCGATGTAGAATCTCGACGGCACGAAACGTTTTCAAAGAGGAGGAATATTTTCGTTGCGGGAAGGAGAGAAAACAGAAACAAAGATTAGAAAGCACCCAGAGACAGTGATTTTGATTGAGAGAAAGAGAGGGAGCGGAGAGGATTTCTCAGCGGGGGAATTGGAACGATGGAGGGGGGAAGAGTGTGTCCAGGGGGCGAGGAAGAGGAGCCGCGATGGAGGAGCAGGTAGCGAAGCAAGTGGGCGAGAGAGCTAGAGGAGGGCTGGGGGAGAGAGGGAGGGGGGGGGGGGAGTTTGTATTGCATTCCTGTTGCATCAGTTCAGAGTAACAAGATTTGGAGATGCAGGCTCAGACATACTAATGGGTTTTGCACTGGCGTCCACCACACACACACACACACACACACACACACACACACAAAATAATAGACAGTTCTGCTCAGCAACACGGTTTGCTCGCCACTCACATTTAGCCCCTGTTGATACCTCTGTAACTGTGTTTGCGTGAGGGAGACTGAGGGAAGAAATAAGTGACCAGCCCGCGCACACACACACGCACACACACACACACACACACACGCACGCACTGCACTGTCAAAAAGAAATACCAAATAATCCCCGGCGAAAGAGTCAGATAAAGACAGTGACCTTGAGCCGCAGTGAATAGAGCCATCAGCAGAGGAAATAAACACAAGGAAGGCCACCATAAGAAACACACAGCGTCTCTGCCTGAGCAAATCTAATTTAGACCTCTTCTCTTTGTAGAGCCGGGGCAGCGCGGCCTTTTGTAGCGCTGTTAAAGCCTCGTAAGGACGTGGGCTTGTTATTGTTCATCCGACAATCTGAGGAGATATTTTGTATTTTTTCACGGGGATCAAAACACATCTTACATAAATGAGAATGCATCTTAATCTCGGCGTTAAACGGGAGCAGGGAATTGACGAGCATTTTTCTTGTTTTGGAATCGAATGGGAGCACTTTAATCCCCCCCCCCCCCCCCTCACTTGACTGCTAACACCACAAACAGTCGGAGGGGGGACGCACACAGACACTGATATCTGGTCAGTTTTAAATTTCATCTCCTCCAGAGGTTTGGGATGTTTGTTTTCGAGGGGAAAACTGATCCCAGGCCCGTACCGGCGCGCGGCTTAAACTGGCAATCGAAAACAGCGAGTTGTTGCCGTTCAGTTGCAACATCCTTGGTATTTTTAGCCGCGGACATAAAAAGAAAAACCGCTAATTTTTCTCATCCTTTGGCATAACATATTATGTAAATGCACAAACATGGCATCAGAAAAACCAGAGACCATTACCACCTCTTCAAAGACATAATAAATTAAGGAGAGGCGTGCTCTGTTTTCACACTCATATAAAATTACCCGGCAACATTCATGTGCTTTAAAGAGAAACAGAATGAGTAAGTTGGCAAATTTAAATGAATGAATAATCCTGCCTTTTCTTTTTTTGTTTTTGTGGTTTATTTACCCCTCACAGCTACAAAACAAGAGCTTCAAGTTGATCTGTTGTCTCTTCTTCCTCTTTCTTTCCACCAAACTGTTAAAATTTCAATTCAGCTTGGGTTTAAATCCCCCGATGTGCGTTTCCCTCGAAGGACTAACCCCCTTTCTTCTATTCTCTCTCTTCTTTTTTAAGCTCACGAGTTCTTTCAGGTCGAAACGGTACCTTATGTGTAAAGAAGAGAGACAGTGAATCAATAATCAAAGCTCACCGTCTTTATGCCCAAAGGCGAATGGTTTCTCCCTTCTCAGTCTGTGCCGAGGATCATTCATAGTGTATAAAAGGCATTGCTAATGCCTTGCTGTATGAGCCATAAGAGAAGCCCAAACACACTGCTTTTCTTCTCCCTGAGCTTTTGAGTTGATCCTTGTTGTTTCAGTGTCTCGTGATGGGAAATCCAGCACCACAAGAAAGGAGATCTCTTAGCTGGATGATAGAGCTCTGTGGGTTTTGTTAATTTGCTTTATAGATAAAGGCGAGGGACTGCCCCAGGTGAAACAGGTAGCGTCTCAGATCTCTTTAAAGTCTAATCCGATAGACTGTGTTATACTGCTTTGCAATGATAAGGGTGCTGAGCGTTTGGAAGTGTTCACTGCGGATGATGTCATGCAAACTCCGACTGAATGCACACAAGAACACAAGTACACACCAGGCGAACAAGAGGCCTTGAATATATCACTAATTAAAGTGTGATTAGCACTAATGGTACATATTGATTGTTGGAGGCTGACGTAATGGCAGGGGGTAATCTGGTTAGTATCATGGCGCTGAGGGAGAGAAGGCCTTTAAATTGAACTCTGCTGAACCTAAAGTGGTTAAAGGCTCCTGTGGTTGTTTGTTTTGCACATCAGACCTTTATGGTATTTTTGCAGGAATCAATCGACCATGCACTAAAGCCCTCCCTCAAATAGTGATTGTCCAATTATAGCTTTGCAACTGTAACTATGCACATCAGGCCTTATAGGTTGTTTTTTTGTCTTTCCAAAACAAAAAGAAAGAGAGAAATGGTAAAAAAAATATAATAAAGAGGCGCTATGTGGTTTTTGGGGGAAGAAATTTAAACTCGGAATTTTAATATTTACATTGTTAATAATACAAACTCTTTCCATAAGTGAATAAACAAGCTGTTCTCAGAGGAAAATAAGGTCCCAGAACACTGTTTGAAGCTAGAAAGGTGGCAGGGTCCGCCACATATAAACAAAGTAAAACAATATGAGGCTGTGTTGTCCTTTAAGCTCAGTTTGTTTATTCAGCTTATTCAGTCATGAACACAAAGTGAGTTTATTTATTTAGTTTGTTTCAGCATAAAAAAAATCAGTCAGTGAAGATCTGTCTCTTCTGATTCCCCAAAATGACATAGTGCACCTTTAAACAGTGTGTTTTGTGTTTATTTCATCCAAATTTAGCTGCAAAAGTTAGCATGTCTGTCTGACTAGCTTAAATCTAAACCAGCATTGCTTCCAAGACCACATTACATTAATAGTCTGGCATGTGAAGTAACATGTTTGTGCTACTAGCCCCTCTTACAAAATCTATTCAGTTTGGGATTGCTGCGCCTTTATTCTGCCTCGCCGTTCTGGAAAAAAGGTACGAAAAGGAAAAGCGGAGGTGCAAACAAGACCGAATCGACATCTGTGTAAGAAGAGTGGGCTGGTGAGCCGACAGCATGGGTGTTACTATTTGACGACATGTCATGTGTGGCTGACACATAACACTATGCGTCATGTTTCTTTTGCGTCCAGAACAACAACATGCTATTTAAAATCACTGGGGCATAAAAAAAAACAAAGGGGACGTAAAGACGATCTCTGCGCACAATAGCAGCACAAAGGCTACTATATGTCAGGCTAGGCTAGGCTAACACTAAAGGTTGTCCAGCTCTTTATATGATGTGGGAAAGTTTATTTTTAAGTTTATTTTTAATAGGATCAGTAATTATCTTTAATCTAAACTCTGGTCTTGCTTGTCCAAGTTCATAAGTTAAGTGCCTAGACCAAGGACGTTATATTGCTACTGGAGAACAATCTCATTCCTATAAAAGCTGCTCTGTGGCGTTTTGAAGCCAAAAAAGCTTGACTTCCTGGCTATGAAAATACCTGGATCTTCCGTGTTGTGCGGCCCATAGAGCGTGCTCACTAGAGACTTCCGCCGACCAATCCGGCTAACTTCTGGTTTAGTGCCTGGCTAACTCGAAAGGGGATAAAGTAATTTAATCGTGTGTGACTTTCAAAATTTTATTGGACCTAATGGCTCAAATGATGATGGTGTTATGATGCTCTAGAAAATACGTTAGCTCATGGGAAAAGGTCCTTTATTCATCACATGACGGTATAATTACACGGTTTGGCCACTACGAAAACTGGGGGCTTATGTTAGCATGGTGTAACAATCTCGTCCTACACTGTTCTTTATCATACCTGGAACATTAAGACTAAGTTACTTTCCACTGCAAAACAGAAATCCTTTCTGTGTCGTCCTCATGGATCACCAAATGGAAAGGATGCTAATGTTTTTGGCATGGAAAAGTCATAAAATCTGCCAACAACAGATGATGAAATGGAGAGTCCCCATCCAAATATAAAACTCAGATTTGTCTAACTTTCTGAAATGACTATGAATGTGGATTGGTAAACCTGCTGCTTTAATTCTACACAGGCGTAGCAACAGTAGCTCAGGGGGGCAGGCTTAGCGACCTGCCAGCATTTCCATGAATATAACCTCACCTGGAAGAATAAAAATCTGTATTGAAATGTTGATGTTGTCAAACTTTCTGCAGTATCCTTGTCGGGCTCGGTTTCCTTTCCGTGATCTGCAAGCACATCAGCTCACAGACGGTTGAGTGAGCCGTGACCTTTCCGAACTTCCAGGTCAGAGGTCAGTTATAATCTGCCTATCACCATTCCTGTCATAACCCGTCTGACATTTCACTGGCTCTGACTCCAAATGTCAAGCCATAATCTGTGAGGGTGAGCGCTGCCAGGCCACGGCTCCCCTGCCTCTCACCGATACATTTTCCTGTTTACTCCACTACTTGGTCTCTATTTCAACATTTTTTCTGAGGATTTGGTTTCATAAACAAACTGGATGTGTTTATGATATCAAATTCTGTCTGAAATGAAATTGGAAACTGTCCACTGGGTTCAAGCGAGTTATCTTTCATTTTCCTCAGTAGCCGAGTGAGTTCCAAATTTGTGTGGGAGGTCAACGGCGGCCGGCATCTCTGTTTGTATGAGAGAGACGGACGGTAAATGAGTATTGTTGCTGGTGTCTACTTCTATTCTGAGCCAGGGGAGAGACGGAGGGAGATCATTTGGGGCCGGTGTCCCCCTACGTAATGGGGAAATGGATTGTGAGAGAAAGGAGTGTCGAGCCTCATTTATGCCTTGATTCCTCAATCTCTTTATTTATATTTCCCCCACATGGCCAGAGCGGCCTGCCAAGTTCGTGCACGTGTGTGTGCCTGTGGGTCTGTTTGATCTCTGCATGCATTGCAAACTAGTAATGCATGCTCATTAAACTTTAATATATACAGTATAGCACTGGATGTAGGTTCAGTAGTGGTCGTTGCGTTTCCAATGAGCGTTAGCATTCCGGTAGTTTTAGAGGTGATGTGGAAGGAGAATTTGGGTGAAGGCTTTTGATTATAGACTGCAATTTTTTTCATTATGTTTCTTGACCTTTCATATCTGCCGCTCTCCTTCACACTTAGATTTACTCGAGAATATTTTCCAGTTCACATGTAGTGTGGGGTCATTTCACTTGAACACTGACGAGACGGTCCCTCTGAAAGCTGTTGCTCGTTAGGTCTGTGGATTCTCCTGAGTCATCGAGACATTGTGTCTGGAAAATGTAAAATATCTTCATGCAATACTCTAAGTACCAGTTCCATTATAATGGGACGTTGACAATAATCCTTAGCCAATGAAAATTAGGCCCAAATGTGTTTTCCAAATGACACCCCCTCTTCTAACTTCTATTTTTAGAAGAAAAAAAAAGACCTTATGAAAACGGATGTTCAGACTTGGAGCTGAAGTAAAAACATGGACGTGCAGTAGCTTGTCTATCATTTTTACAGCACTCACAGTCTCCTGTCAGCAGTCAGAATGATTCTCTCAGGCTGTATAAGACTTTCCTGACTTTATGTTTTCATGAGCTCGACATTATCTGTTACATGAGCCATCAGAACCTCCAGTAGCTTAAACTGGACTAAGTAGACACATTTAAAGGCTGAAAAATCAGAAAAATCCAAATAAAAAGGCCATTGTTACATATATTTGATCTAAAAAGTTATTTCAGATGGGGATAACATTGTGCAAACAAAAAGGGATGGAGCACTTAAAAGTTGAAAATACGAACATGTTATTCATACAGTAGAGTCACATCTTTTCCAACCTGAGCCCTTCACAAAGAAATCTACAGTCCAGCAGCATTAAACTACTTGTACAAATCATCCACAGGCTTGTATAGGCAACCGAGAGAGACGGGGAAGGTCTCATTTTTCATGTCACGTTACAATCTGCTCACGTGTGGCCAATAAAAAAGTGATTTATACATGTAAACTGCTACATATTGTTACATGGAGCCCTTTTGAAGAGGTCTGGTGATCATTTCTGAAGCAGACACCAAAGGTGCCGGCAAAAATACTGTTATACTAAATGTATGTAGAGGAAACGCTGATACCAGGCCTTTAATTAAACTGTACTGTGTAAGGAACGATCAGTAGCTTCAGGGTTGTACCAACGTGTTAAAAGTACCAAAATTTTGGTTTGGATTCAAATGTTCTGCCCGTTCAACAGTAACAGGCAGAACAAGATGCTGTCATAACTGTAATTGTGTAGAAGTAAATTATAATGTCAGACATATCTTTCAGTCCAGTCGCCAGGAAAAAATCTCAGCAGTTATATTTTCTGCACGTCATAGAGTACACGACATTTGTAAACATGACCATTACCCTGAATATTTTTTAGGACAACGCAGGACATTTTCAAGCCGTGTTTGTGAAAACAAAACCAGGTGTTTTTAACGAGACCTCAGGTGATCTACAGCCTGTTTGTGTCGACCGAAACAGGGAGTTATTTCAAGCAAAACACAGTTTTTCTAACCAAAACAAACATTTTTGTTAACATATTTTGGCATCTTTTATTAGCACAAGTGTTTTCAATGCATATTATTATATAATTTCAAATGATATGTTTTCACTTTTAAGGTTATTATGGGGACAAATCTCCCTTTTTCCTTGGAAGGGGGGGCCTGGACCCCCTGTCCACTCCGTCCCCCCCTTGATTTCCACCTATGGGTGCACATGTAAACTGTGATTGGACTTAACTGTCAAAACATCAATATAAAGAAAGAATGAAAAAGTTGAAACCCTGCTTACCTTCTCACCTCCACACAGCTTGTCAATAGATGCTCGCTGTGTGCTTGCTTGTTGAATTGTCGATTTTTAGAGAGGTGCATAAATCAAGTGACAGAGGAACTCTTGCTTTACACTTGCTTTAAAGCAGAGCTGCCCAAAGGTAAAGAATGCTCTTTGAATACAAAAAATCAAAATGAGTTTCCTCTAATTAGTTTTGAATTTGTAACCGAAGCACAGTGGGTGGAGTTACACTTTATGCAGAAAGTTAGTCAGCTGAGGGAACTTAGGATCCTAGTAGCATTTTGCATCTTAACAATACAATACGATACAATACAGTACAATAGGTGTTGCTTTTGGCCCATGGCCTACTAATACGTTTCAGTCTTGGCCCTCAAAGGGAAAAAGGGTGGGCAATCCTCTTTTCAAACAAACCGAACCCATTCAAGATGCATTTTTTTCTGTAAATATGAAAATCTACACTGTATTTTTTTAGATTTAGGTGAACTGAACCTTTAAATAAAAAGGTGCATGAGCTGTAACCTTCATTAAGTCATAATCATATGGATAAAAATCTGCTATACATTTGAAACAGAAGACATTTTTCACCCCCAAGACATCTTTATATAACATGCATCAGATATTAATACCACTTTCCGTTACCATTAGGGCCTCTTACTTTGATGTATTGTTTTAATTTAGGTCATGAGGTTTTATAACAGCACTTTAAAGCTTGGTAAAAATCTCATCCTGCATGTAAGAAGCCAAGTAAACCCAGTTTTTTCTGGGTTTATCCTCCCCTTCATCCCCTGTTCCCATTCTTTCATCTATCAGCCAACACCCACTTCTTGTCATGTACATGTCACGGCTGTTAGTGCGGATTCTGACGTATCCAGATACCTGAAGCGCTGTGAGAAATGTCAGATCTCTTCCACTGCCGTGTGGAAGTGTGTGATGAGACGTCGAGGGCCACTAGGCCCGAGCACCACCCCATCTTCTAGGCCTCGGGCTAACACGTCATCTGCAGCTCCCCAGCAAGAGGCCCAGGCGTGTTGGCTCTAGCTGCCGCGCACGCACACATGAATTCTCAGCATCCCTGCCGTTTAGCTCCTCTACGTATAGATGCCAAACGCATCGCACCCCCCACGAGGACCGCCTCGCGTTAGCTTCCACCTCGCTCTTTTTCCTCTGTATATGTTGAAGGTGCTCAATCGCTGTGACATATATAGGTCCTGTGTGTTTAATGGTGTGTGTGTGTTTGTGAGGAGTGGTATGGAGCTGGGCTGGGGTTAAATGCGTTTGTGTCAATCACGCGGACACCCATAGATTATGATCACTTCCCCTCAATTACACTTTATCAAAAGAGAGGAGGAGAATTGAGGAAGAAGAATGAGAAAAGGGTAGAACAAGGGGAAGGAAAGATCTCAATTATAAAAATGGAACTAGTCTCGGAGCTTCAAAGGAGAATCACATTTCTCCCATTTCATTCCTCAGATTGTTCAAGATTACTGTCACATATATATCACATGTAATTCCACTCACACGGCTGCTAATGCTCTCTTGGCGTGTGTTTTACACAGTAGAAACAGAGATATCAGCCTATATGGCCTACATTTATTACTCTGATCCATAATATGACATTATTGCATCATCTGTCCACCCAGCGTTTCTCGAGCCCTAAGGCGCTCGTAACTGCAGTGACAGACGGCAACTTTGTGTGTATGTGTTTTTACGCGCGTGCCTGCGTGCATATGTGTATGTAGGCCCTTGTGTACAAGCTGGAAGCGTGGCACAGGTTGTGTTTGAATTGATGGCCAATCGTTGCGAGTTTGCATGTCCATATGTTTCAACCCGCAGCTACATCCACCATCTGTCCCAGTATGATGCTAATTTAGCTCTGCTGTCATAATCGACTGTCTCTGTATTCCCCACCGTCTACAATTCCCCGCTTTGTTGCCGAGGATTGTTGTGGTGCCGTTACACACTTGTTACCGGGCCACTTCCTGGCTCCTGTAAACAAGGCTGGCGGTTAGAAGTGAGAGGCCTGAGGGTGCTGTGTGTGTGTGTGTGTGTGTGTGTGTGTGTGTGTTGTGGAGGGAAGGTACAGGCTAAGGGTTCAGCAGCTCTGTGGCTCGTCTCAAGCGTAGCCTGGGGAAGCATGTCAGGATATTCTCTGGATAATCACTCAAAGCCGGGGTGTTTACCCATCGCTCAGAGCGGGGGGAGGGTGGTAAACCTGCAGAGTAGTTTGCTCATGGGGGTCAGGAGGGTGAAGGGTGAGAAAATGTGTGTGTGTGTGTGTGGGGGGGGGGGGGTGCTGTGTGCTAGATGTTGATGTGTCGTTTTGTGTGACATGAGGGAGAGTATGATTATGGCACGCATGTATGTATACACAAATACACACTTACTGTACTGGACATGTATAGGAAAATATCCACATGTATAAATATGACACATATAGTGACACAAATGTTTGAGTAGCCTGAAACTAGTTATTTTTATTATTTTGGCAATAACACAGTTGCCTTGATTTAAAAAAAGACACCAGACAGGTTAGGACAGTGGAGAGGTGTTTTCCACCACTTTAAAGAGTATTATTATGACAAGGCCTCGCCACAGGAAAGAACAGAAGCAGTGCAAAATGTGTCATTTTTATTCTTTTGCTTACTGTGGTGTGTTTTTAAGAGCTTTGTTCCAGTTTCAGTTACAGGTTATTTTTTTTATTTCTCTTATTGATACTGTGAGATTTTAAATTGTTAAAGCAGAGTCGGGGATTCTGGCTCAACTTCACTCGCTCCCATGGTGCATGGAGAAGAGCAACAAGTAGTGTGACAGTAGAGCAGCTTTGTTGTTCGACCAACATGTTTCGGCTTGTGGCTTTCATCAGGGTCATCATGCCACACATTACAAACAACATTTATGTAGGGTCGGTATGAAGGTTGAAGAAATCAGAAAGATAAGTACAGGTTGGTTGTTTGGTTTGTCGTCAGGACTACACAAAAACTTCTGAACAGATTTCTGAGAAACTTGGACCCAATTAACTTTTGGCACAGATTTAGATAACGAGACATATCCAGGATCACTTCCTCACTTTCTTTGACATTGCAATGCAAGGCGTTGTTTGTTTGTTTGTTTGTTTGTAACAGTATTTAGGTATCTGGAAGCTATGAGTGGTGGAGGTATGCGCTCTACTGAGTGCTAATGTAGTTGTTGTTTTTACATGGAACCCAGGATGACTAGCAGAGCACTTTGTGGAAGTTGGTGGGGATCCATCTATCTATAAAGTTTGTTCACACTAGATAAGCTACTGGTCCTACCAGACTAACTATACTGGCAAAACCCCAACAGTGCTTTTGGTCGCTTTTGACTTCAGCTTTTTATTTTGAAGACCACAAGTTATGTAGTCCAACTTTAAACACTTTAAACTGTAATGCACTATGCTTAAAAGGTTATGATACATGAATTTCATGGACACTTGCAGGCCAATCAGGATTCACGATGAGATCATAGTAAGATTAGATGTAAAAGTTGGCTCGTAAACTACGGTCCACTGATACGACACTTTGTGTTTGTAAAATCTGCCTCAAAAAGCCATAAAGACCTTTAAACCCCTCTGAAACAGATTGCTGTCTCAGTAATTTTTCAGATTTTAACCTAAAATACTGAAACACAAATGATCATTATGAGAATTATCTTTCAAAAAACTGCTTTTTGTCAGGTGAAATGTGTCACTCTGGTGTGTGAAGTTCAACACAGTAACATCACGCGTAAGCCAGCAAAGCTATCACACTTACATGTATCTTTACTGTATTTTTTTATACTGCAAGTCAGCCATCTGTGTTACACAACTGTAAGGACTGTGTGACTTACCTTAGGGGACAGAAATTGGCGCGCCGCATCAAGAGGGGGCGATAATTAACGCAGCGCACCGTGTTGTCAGTGCAGTCCTGGCTTCCCCTCAGCGCTCTGCAGAGCTGTCATAGCCGCATCTGACGGCCGCACGTGCACACGCGCACTTGATGATTGAGTTTGAAGGTAAAGACGGAGACGCTCCTGTGGGCCCGCGAGTACCGGAGGGACACACCGAAGAAAGAGAGACGGTGTGTGTGGCATGTAGGGAGAGGAAGACGGACGCGTCGTAGGGGAAGAAAGATAAAGACAGAAGGAAGAGGGATGGGTGATTGAGACAAAAGCAGATGAGGGGAGAGTTGAGTGTGTCCTGTCTGATAAACAGGAACATGGCTCATCATTACAGGGAGCGCCAGGGGAGCAGTGAAGCCCATCTGCCAGCTAATACATACTAATGCTCTCGGTGCACTGTACAGCCACCATCAAAGCCACGGGACACGGACGTGGCATGTGCACTCTGTGGCACAGTTACTGAGACACAGGAGAGGGGCAAATCAAAGCAGGATTTCAAAGGTGGGGAACATAATTGTGGATGTGGATGTAGCAGTGAGCTGTAAATACAAGTAAGTTTAGGAAAAGTCTATAGGCGTCCATACTGCCTGCATCGCCGCGTCAAATCAGGAGCTAAATGTCCCGGAGTTACGATTTTAAAACAGTTTTTAAATCAGTTCTGGTTGTGTGAACATCACACAAACCTAATGGGTTGGACTTGGCCACCTCCCTGTACAGTCCGCTGCCGTGCATCAAATGCTGGCTGGGATCGTTTTTTCTTCTTCTTCTTCTTTTTCCCTCGCCATAATGTTTACACTTTGTTGGCACCCGGAATCACATTTTGGCTCGGTTGCAGTTGCCCTATTTTCCTCTCTCTTTTCCCTCATTAACCGAAAACGCGAGTGTAAAGGATGGTCCGTCACACAGCGCAGTTTACTGTGTCAGGATGATTTCAAACAGGTTCAAATCCCCGAGCGGTTAGATTTGACACCCACTCAGGCGTGCTATTGCCTTTGATTTTGTGTTTTGTGTTGTTTTCTTTTTCACTCCTCTCTCTCTCTCTCTCTCTGTATGTGTGTGTGTGTGTGAGAGGGGTGTCAGTGGTGTAAACAGTGAATGTCCCCGGTGTCTGGAGGTATTACACTGAAGCTCAGCCATGCATACAGGCCTAGGAGGGCCTTTCTGAATCAGTGGACAGGACCGGAGCGACCTTTTCAACACACATTAAAGCAGGGTCACCTCACTGAGATACAGGTTGGTGGGAGAGCGACACGGAGAGGGGCAGCCAGACGCAGATGGGGGGTAGGGGTTGCATGCGAGTGCCCTCTTCACGATACCTTGTGAAAATGTGCCCTTTCATCATCACCGTATCCCCATGTGCATCTGTCCATACGTGTTTGTGTTCCCTGGCTCTGGAGGAAACACATATACTGTACGATCTGCTGTCAGATATATTGGGTTGATTTGTTTGGAAGGGTTTCAAGGTTCCGCTGCGTGATCAGAACTGAATACACTCCTGTAAAGGCGATGTTGTACATGCAGAACGGGCCGCTCGTACATCGATCAGAGGACTTCTGTAGCCGCCCGCGTTGTCGTTTTTGATATCAACTCGTGGATCCAATCACAGCGCCGGCCCCGCACTCCCTCATAGGCCTAAATGAAACACATGCATGGGTGCGCTTCTCCTACCTCAGCAACAATCTGTACGAAAAATGTCTCCACATATCAAACTCGGGTGTGTGTGCGCGTCGTGTGTGCGCGAGCACACGTGTGTCTCAGTGCATCAGACCGGTGAGGAGAAGAATAACCCAATTATAGAGACAGTCTGCCTCACAGACATACAGTATGTGCACGGGTAGGAAGAGAGGTGTGTGTGTGTGTGTGTGTGTGTGTGTGAGGAGACAAACAAAGACGAGCAGAGTGAGGGAGAGTGATTTTTGATGAAAAGAACCGAGCAGAAAAAAGGGGGAGAACAAGAGGAGGAATCGCGCGGATCGAATGAATGAATGCAGAACGAAAGGGGTGTGCGCTGAACAAAGGTGAGCCGCTAAAAAAAAACACAACACGGCTCTTGAAAATCCTAATACGTGAGGAGAACTCGAATATTAAAATATTGGGATTTATTTAAATGAGGAATCCTGAGGGTGGTGCTGCTCCATGCGCGCCTCAGCTCATGTACAAAGTACCTTTCCCTCTGCCGTTTTTCTTTTTTTTTTTTTTTTTTTAGGAAAAGGGGGAGGAAAAGGAGGGGAATGTGGCCCTGAACCTGACAATTTGGAGGATGCGGTTGCATAGCAACAGACAGCAGCCGAGTACCTAAAAAGCAAAAGAAAAAAAAAAGCAAGGCTATTTGGCTTGTTAAATATTCTGTGCCTGCCAGGACAGCACTCAAAGCCGCATGTGTTTCCATAGAACCAGATTTAGAAATGCAGCTTTACAAAGCACATATGGTCGACGCTGCACACAAACCAACAGTTCATCTGGATGTTTTTTTCTCCAAAATGTGACTTTATTGACAATTTTTTTTATATCAAACATGATCACAGCACATCCTTTATTTATACACAAAGTGATTGCATCTTTAGGAGACGGCCACTTCCTCATGATATAATATTCAATATGACAAAAAGATGAGTTTGTCAGCATCAAGCCACATATTTCATTGTCCACACGGACGGCACATATTGCGTTCCCATATTATCTAATAAGCCCCTACACAATGGGGAATTAGCATTTGAAATGGCATTTGTGTGTTTGTGAGCTTATAACATGCGCCGGGGATCCAAGTCAAGGTGTTTTGTCATATTACAGATAAACACAAAGCAATTTCCTCTTGAATTTATTAACATTTCAGACGCGGGATCCTCAATCTGCGGACACCGTGTATGCATATGCGACGGGCGTGCCTCCGTGTGTCCTGCAGGTTGGGAGATTTCAATAAAGCAATAAGCTGCAGAAGTTGTTTGTTGTCTGTAAAGTCAGCTGTAGATTAAAACAGACAATATATATATATATATTTTTTTTTCCCCCAAAGGACAAACAAGATTCTCTTTTATTGAACATCTCCGGTACACAACGCCCATACATTACCTGCTTTTGAATAATACATCATAAACGCACTATTCTTTTGCTTAATCTAGTTTGCGTTGAATCCATACCGGCCCTGAAAATCAAAGCCCTTCTCCTCCACGAGCTTTTGCCAACTTCGCAGCCTCTCCACTATCTTCAGCCGTGGTTATTAAGGTTTCTTTTGCACATGAATGGGATGCCGTTGCTCCGGGATATATTGTAAGTGACTGCTGTTGATCTCGCCACCAGTGTTTCTCACAGAGCTGTGAATAATAGATAGGAAAGCTGACCAGAGATAATATGTCTCTCATTGAGGACGTAGCTCCTAGCGCAGGCAGCGTCTGTAAGAATGCTAACAAGGAGCAAATTTTTTTTTTCTCCACTCTCCCTTTATTTCTGCAAAGCCGCAGAATGTTCCTTTTTCTTTTGGATCTCATGAATTTATTAATAACAGAGTTCCTTTCAAAACATCTCCTCTGGATAAGATGGATAACACATTCCTTTCATCATACTCTCTCCCTCAATCACACACAACTCAAACACACACACACACACATGCAGTATATCGTCCTGACAGTGATGAGCTGTGAAATCGGATGGGAGGGCTGGAGTGCGGTTTGTAGCCTTTCAACACATAAATTTGGGTCACAGAATAGATTATCACCCCACACATGTCACTCTGACACTGATAGATACAGCAATCCCACACCACTCATAAATTACACATGCTTCATGAAAATTAATGCGCTGTTTAAATTGGTAAATGATCATTCTGTACATTGATATGTAGTGTACATGCAGCTGTGTTTGTCTTCCTCCTGTTTGAATATTCAACACTCAATAATATATGTTTTCACATCTTAAAGAATTCGTTAGATGTTGTCCGCAGAGTACGGTGTTGATGAAACTGCAGCAGTGGCTTCAGCTGTGTATTAAGAGGAGAAGGGACAACTTGTTTTGTATGTAAAGTACACTTTGGGATTCTGAGCTTATTTCTTTCAGATACCTTATAGAGCGCAAGGTCTGGGCTGCAGAGGCCATATCAAAAGGATCCTATAGAAAAGTACAGACAGACAGCTCTGTCACTCGGCAGAGGCACTCCACTGTGAAGAATCCACAGTGTTTGAAGTCAATGACAGCTTTTAGGGATTTGGTGGAGACTCAAGCGTTCTCTTTTACCCCTCTCACACATAAAGATGAGTGTTTGTGTGTGTGTGTGTGTGTGTGTCTGAAGGTGACAAAGACACAAAGTACAATTTCAGATACCCTTGAAAGCCAATAGTGCTGGTGGCTTCAAAACTATATTCAAAACTATATTTCCAGTGGACGTCATCACAGAATACATTGTGACCTGAAGAATGTTAAGCTGAACCTTTCTCTGTTTTTAAGATGAGGACTTTGTCTTCACAATCTGGCTTCCAAGCGAGAGACACCACTGTGTCGCAAGATTTGGAAGCAAGAAACCACCGGCTATTTTTAACAAACATCAGGACGTTTTCAAGGTTGGCTCCTAAGCGAGAGACCACTGTTTAAGACTTTGGCAAGCCTGAAACCACTGGCTCTTTTTAACCTGACGTCGGACCGTTTTCTAGCCATGTTACTGGAAGCAAAACAGAATATTTTTGCCAAGATGTTGGGACAATTTGTAGCTGGAAAGTAAGACAACGTATAAATATTTGTAAGCGTGAAACCACTGACTATTTTCAACAAGACGAGATTTAAGGAGATGTCTTGGAAACGACTTGTAGCAACAGAGCCATGTGTGTCAAAACAGGATCCATAACCAAGTGGCTTTTGTGCCTTAACCTAATGACCTTATGGTCTGGTTAGGTTGGCCAACACAGTTTGCTCATCATAGAGTTGAAATGGAACATAAAGAAACATAAAGTCTGAACATATCCGTAGTTTGCAGAGACGTCCTTAAGAATGTTGTGGAGGTTAAACATCACGCTACTTCTTCTTGTTACTGAATGTAAAGACAGCTCTTTTAAGGCCCTTTAAATAAATGCTGCCATTGTTCTGTCTCTTGCTCCTGTTGCTGAGAAGATGTACAAAAACAAAGGTTCACATTCAGCGCCACTCACCAAAATGCACAGCGTCTACAGCGAGCATGTGCGTCTTCATGAGATAAACAAAGCAGGGAGCCACTCATAGAAACACAGCATTAGTGTGCAAGAAGCTTCTAACTTCTCAGGGAACCTTTAGGAGGCCACAACAGTAGATTTTGTGTAAATGGCACAAAAGGCCAGGTCACCATCTGCATCTTACAGGAAGCTGTAAAGGCCATGAATCATTTCCCATGGGTTTTCTCATGATCGTAAAACGATTGTTTTGTCGTGACAAGATAACAGCCGTTGTTGTTCTTGTGATCACAATAAAACAAATTGTATTTTTTTTTATATCTTAAAACTAAATGCAATTTTTTTCATGTACTGTATAGAACACAAAATGCAGAAAAGACAAGGTATATTATAAAATAGGATTCAGCTAACTAAGAGGACGATTGGTCGACTGTTTCTCCAACTGATGAAAATAGGCACCAAAGGATACAAACCCACACACGTGCACACACACACACACACACACACACACACACACACACACACACACACACACACACACACACACAAACAAATAGTCGCTGAACAAATGGGAGATTTAGATTATGATTCAGAGGTTTAGAGCCAAGCTAATCAGCTAATCAGGACTTTGTGTTTGTGTTTGACTTGTGAGCGACACTGCAAACTCTGCCCCAATAGTTCCTCGTCCATCAGAAGTACTACATCCAGAGCAGAGCCTTTTCTGGCCTGTATCTATGCCCCGGGAACCAGATTTTAATCCTGGTAAACCCTTTTTCTTGAAATGCAGATAGGCTTCCTGAGTTCCTGAAATGGCTCCTAGGTTCCTGGAAAAGCTCCTTGGATGTACTTTCAGAGAGCTTTTGCTCTGCTTTAAGTGGGAAAACAACCCCCAAATGACTTTTGTGCCCAAAATGCAATGCAGCAGATTTCATATTAAAGTAAACTTGTGTACTGTAACAGATTACTCAACGTGCAGTAAGGAAAGTCAGACTTCACGTGACTTGTGACCAAACCCTTATACCTCCATGGACGACTGCGGACACCAGTTGTTGACATGGACATGTTCCTCACTGGTACCCGGGCGTATTCTTTCGGTTGTTGTAGTCAAAGTCAGTGCAGAATTGGAGCTAAACGAGGTAAGCACATGTCCTCACAGAGCCTTCACGTACACCCTCATGGATAGAGAAAAAATAATGTGGGCTTAACAGGCCAAAGAGGCAGCTAATCCTCTTAGAGATGCTCCTGTTTGTTTAAAGTAATAGTGCCTTAAATTCTGTCCCATAATTCATGTCAGTGCGGATGGTTTACAGCTCCGTGTTGGCTTTCTGAAAGAGCTGTTTTCCTGCTCCAGCACTGGAGCCTTTACAGGAGATCTATTGGCACTGCGCTCCCTGGTTCATGCAGCTTGGCTGTGAGTGGAAGCAGAGACAGCTCTGTTTGTTGTGTGTGGAGGTGACAGACAGGAGGTCCGCCCCTCTCGCCCCCACAGATATCACCTCCTCTCCGTTTGGTGCACACATCAAGGGGATTAGTGTCTTATTTCTCAGGTAAAACAAGCAACATCAATGGAGTCCTGTAAAAGATTTGCCTGGCGTTCTGCATAAACCACGAGCCGCTGAGCCGTTTATGCAGCCCTTTGTGAGTTAAACACTTCAACATCAATCGATCGGCTGGGGAACAGGCGAAGCCTTTATAGATTCACCTTCCCCTCCTACGAAAAGAGGAAATAAAGCCTCATCTTGATGGGTTTAATTCTGGGGAGAAAAGATGGAGGAAAGGTGAAAGAGAGGAAGGACAAAGGAGGGAAAGTGAAGATGACGGCTTCTTCCCACTGGGTTTCTCTCCAGCTGGTGGGAGGAAGAAGAAGAGGGAGGAAAAATCTGTGAAGGAACTGAGGCTCTGTTTCCTGTTCAGTGACTTTTTTCTGTTTTCCATCCTTAAACTTATTCTTTTCTGCCTCGCTTCCTTCCCTTCTCCCCTCTTTCCTTACTTCATTATTCACTTGTGTCCTTCTTTGTGTTTTCCTCTCACTCGCCCATCTTCCTTTACTTCAATTAGTTATTCTTTCTTTCTTTCTTTCTTTCTTTCTTTCTTTCTTTTTCCTTCCCTTTGCTTTTCTTCTTTTCTGTTTTCCTGTTGTTTTCTTTCTTTCTTTCTTTCTTTCTTTCTTTCTTTCTTCCTTCCTTCTTTTCTTTCTCCCCTATCCTTTCCTTCCTTATCCTCTCCTTCCTGCTCCTTTGCTTTCTGTAAACAAGAGTTCCCAATAAAGGTCAATAAACATCAGGCCTGTTCGTTAGCAGCAAACCGTCATGACCATTACAAGTGCAGATCCTGAAAAGGCCTTATCAGTGTTTCTCTCTATTCCTGCTGATATCAGCTGCCCCCCGCCCTTCTACAACACACACACACACACACACACACACACACACACACACACACACACACACACACACACACACTTGCACATACAAACACTGTTATCTCTGCTATCTGGTGTTTAGCCAACTCAGAGCTAATCCAGTGTGAACCCACTCCCTGGCTTGTACTCAGCAGTTTGCAAACAGATTTGGAGAACAGACACACACACACACACACACACACACACACACACACACACACACAGTCAGAGAGTTTGGCCCTGGAGCAGGGAACATCACGCTCCAGTAATGTGATGCTGAGGCAACACTGTGGTACAGTAGTGTGGCATTAACATAAATGTGCATCTCAGCGTGAGGAGAATGAAACATGCAGATATTTAGAGTCGTGTGCATGTGATAGCTGTCTGATTAATCCTGCAGTGAACTCACTGTCCCCACAACAGACACACTCATGGCCTTACACTGCCAAAACATGTCCGTCCCAAATGGTCACAGTCCTGATCTAACTTTTCTTAGAGCGAGGGGAAGTTCCAGGCGGGGACAATGAAGGGACAGTTCCACTATAGAGGCAGTGACACGAAACTGAACAACATGAGCCACAATCTTGCAGTGTAGTGTAGGCCTATATCAGCATTTTTAAAGCCAGTATTTTCTAATGCAGAGACTCTTGAAATGTTTAAATGTATCTGCAGTAGGCCACATTCAGACTGAAATGAGGGGTAGAGAGCAAGAAGACCCAAGGGGCAGTGTTGGTCTGGGTATGTTGCTAAAGACACCAGTGAGAAGGAGACATACAAACCAGGAGGTTCAGTTTGAAGGCCTATCAGACACCAAAAAGCTCCACAGCAGCACACTTTAAAGCAGGACTTTTCTATTCTGGAAATGTATCACAGCAGCAAGAACTTCTTCCACATCAGGATCTAGATAGCAAAGTATGGATCCTATCTCTCTCTCTCTTACCTCTGTCTACCAAACATTCAACATTTCCCATGTCGCAACGCTGCCCCATCCTAACACTTATGAGCTAAAGTAAACAGCCAAATGCTCAAGTGTGACACTACAAGCTGTTATCAGTTGTAGTATTATCAGAGCAGGTATTTCTAGTTTAACTACTGTACATCCAAGGTGAATGGAGAAGAGAATTACCCTACAGGTGTTGTGGGAGTTAGCACCACTACAAGGTGTTATATGTGATCTGTGTGCCTGCATGTTTCTTCCATCTCTTTAGGCCTGCACACAAATAATGTTAGAGTTATAACTTTGAATTAAAGATGCAATATGTAAGGATTAGTCGCCTGTCACACTGTTACTCCAGACAAACAGGGGGCTGAATATCACCAGAGTAACCGCTAACTGTTGCTGCCGTTAGCTGGTAAGCTCAGTTAACCGTGCAGGGAGCGGTCGCATCAGCGGACTCTGCCCGGACTGGGAGCTCGGAGCACTAAGGGAGTGTTGGTGCTAAAGTGGCTAGTTGCTAGCTGGTTAGCATGCTAACTTTAATAGATATCTGTGCAACATAATACAAAGTCTCTCACATAATGTCAAAACTGTTATTTCTTCACACTCCAAATGTTGTATTGCCCCTTTAAGGCCACAACCGTATATCATCATACAGTTCATCGTGTGTTTATGTTAATTAGCACTAACGCTCATGTCAGTACTTACTAAATGATCACTTCTGACCAGCACATTACTTTTTACAGTGGATTTAACAACATCTTCCTCTGTACTGACTCAACAGCACAAGGACTGCCCCAGGGATCCATTCTCACCTGTGTGTGACCAGGCCATTTTGCATAAGCAGCTTTTTTTAATGAGCTACCGCTGTGTTGGCAGCAACACAGGTGGAGAGTTAGCTTCAAGCCGATTGGTCACTTTCCAACAAGTCCACATAAACACGAGAGAAATTGCCACGTCTGAGAATTCCCCTCTTTTAAAAATGACTGACTAGCTTGGCTCATTTTTCCCTGTGAACCTGTTCCCGCTTGTTATAAAAGCAACGAACGAGCAGTGATGTGTTGAGAAAAAAAGGGAAAATCTGTGTCATTAAGGCAAATCCTGCGTTAGACCCACTCAGCTGTCAAGATTACTGCTTCTTCTACGAATAAACTCATATTTTAAGACTCAAGGTAGACTGTGTGACTCATTAGGATGGATGTTTCTGCAGCGTGGCGCAGCTCTGTTGATATGACTTTCATTTCTTCCACTTCCCCTGCATGCACTCTACAGTCTGCAGCCTCTCCGCTCTCTCTCTGTCTCTGGTTGTCTCAGGAGACCTGGTTAGATAAGACCGCCCGGGCTATAAAAGCAACAAAGAGCCTGGGGAGAAGAGTCTGACACGCAGAAACATTCAGCAAGTGTAAAGTACGCAGGCACAAACTAGAATGTGCTGTTCTGAAGCGATGGAAACACACACACATACACACATATGTGGGTGACAAACACAGACAACCCATTTTCTTTTCCCTCGTCTGATCCTTCTTCTCCCTGTCTCCTCCTCCTCTCCAAAGTTTCTATTTGTGGAATCCCCGGAGGCCTCTGCGTCGTTATGGTATTAATATTACTGTTCGGTCAGTCTGGGCCAACGTCAACCGGTTTGGCTCCTACGCCTTCAAACAAACACACACACACACACACACAAGCACTCATATATGTAAATTGTCATGAGGAAAGTGTTTATTCCACCTGTTCTCTCTGTGTGCCAACACTCTGCTGTTACTGTACATACAGCTCCACACCGTTGACTCAGTGTTGTGTAACAAACAGATAGACTCACTCCCCACTGTTTTGCTCATGTTGGCAATTGTTGGATTTCAGCACCTCACACACACAGCACTGCAGTGGTCAAACTAATGAGCACAAGTCTGCTGTTCCCTCGGTGCTTTCTGAAAGTAAGCCAAAAGCTGAGGGAGGAGAAATATCAGCTTTAACAAGCTGTTTAGTGCTTTTATGAAACTGATGTTTTCTAATATTTTGCTCTTGAAACAAAATGAGTGGCCCGAAAGCTGAAAAGGTACATGACTTGATGGAACAAAAATATTAAAGGTGCAATTCGTAAGAACTGGCAACCTGTTAAAATAACACTCCAAGGAAATAGAGGGCAACAAATCACCAGGATAACTGCTAACTGCTGCTAACTGTGGCTGCCTTTAGCTGGTAAGCTCAGTTAACCAAGCAGCTAGTGGCCATATTACACTGGCAATCACCTCTTAAGGTACAATGTGGCAAGGGGCTAGCTGGTTTGCTTGCTAACCTCATAAGATATCTCTGCGGCACCATACACAGACATCTTTGACTTAACATCAAAGCTGTTATTTCTGTACTGCTTATTCTGTTGATACTTTTAGTTGATTGTTGAATGTTTTAAACTGAAAATCTTACATATTACACATTTAAGTGAATCTTTTTAGAGGCGTATTTTCTTTCACATTTTTAGAAAAAAGTTCTATTATCATCACTGGAATAAAAGGCAGAATAGAATGAATATTTTGAAGAGTGAAGCCTGAAACTTTCAAGCAGTGTTTTGCAATCCTGTTCCTGAGGGACCCCTGACCTTTTAGATGCATCCCTGCTCCAACACACTTGGTTGAAATGAATGGGTCGTTATCAGCCCTCAGCAGAGACTGATGACGAGCAGATCGTTTGAATTAGGAGTGTTTAAACATGCGGGGCAGGGGGGCCACCAGGAACAGGACTGAAAAACACTGCTTAAAAGGATATGTACAGTTCGGAACAACTTGGGACTTGAAGTTTTGCCCGTCATTCCCATCTGTAATAACAGCAACGCGATAATAAGTCAGACAATAAAGTAAGTGCATATCAAAACGTCAGCTTAGCTCAACTTATTTGGAAGAGAAAACAAAGGCAGCTGTAAAAGTATTAACCAACTGTCAGTTTTAAACATCCATAACAGGTAATAGACCGACTTCAACTTGTTTTGAACTTGTTTAAAACCTGTCTGATCACCTGACAACAGTCTTGGGGAGTAATGATGCTACGACTGGCAATGCTACAAGTTTAACTACATTTAGCCTTAACATAGCTGTTTTCAAAATCACGTTACGTTTCCACTAGCAAGCTATATTCTCCATTGGTAGCAGAGTAGCTTGACCAAGTGCTATATTGCTGAGTTTTAGCAGAGACTGTTGATTTCTGAGGGATTATTATCTTATTAACTTTGGTATTGCGATGGCTCGCTTTGAGATTCATTCCAAATAAATTGTATAGTTTTTATTTACAACCAGATTAACTGCATTCCTCAGTAGCTTTTGGGCAGCTACGCTCAGTTTCATGTAATACTGTGAGTAAAATGCAATTTCTCCAACCAAGTATGCTAGCATGACCAAACACCGCATTGCTACACTGTTTTTTTTTTTCACTTTAAAGGCTGCAATATATAAGATTTGGCCACCTGTCGAGTTCATAATCCAAACAATACTTGCGTTTCCTGGGGAGGTCGCTGGGGAAACTGATACTTACGGTGCTCTGCGGAGCTAAGTAAGTAACAAAGTAACACAATAACTGATGCACCATCAGCACTAGAATTCACTTAATAAAGTCATTAATCTAGATCTTCATGAATGATAAGCCGTACCAACCGCTCCAAGAGCAAGGACAAGTGTCCTGTTACCATGGGAAAGTCCCACCCATTATTCCTGCAAGGTATCATGGGGGCTTAGAATTAGGTGGATAGGGGGCAGCATGTCATCAGATTAACTGATAACTTTTGCTAATTGTAGCCGCTGTTAGCTAGTAAGCAGAGTTAGCAGTGCAGCTAGTGGCCCATAGCTAACTTTTCCCTCTTTTAGACCTAAGAGCACCAGGAGAGAGTTGGTGTTGTTTACACTGCAAGCACAGGACACCAGTAGGAGAGGGTTTTTGGGCCCGGTGCAGGAGGACCTAGCAGGAAATGCTGGTGGGAGGCTGTGCTGGAATGGGCACCAGGACTGGAGCCAAGTGAGTGGGACTGCACACATCCTCTGAGACTAAAAGAGGTCAGTTTGATGACAGGGAATGCAGTACAGAGGTGATTTACAGTGGTTCCAACCATGACTCTGACTCCAGGATGACGAAGACAGATTTCCAACAAAAGTTTAGTATTGTTGCAGCTTAACTACCTCTACTGAATATAGCTTGAAGCCACATTAGTTACAGCTTCCCCAACACTGTCTCACTACCATTTGACCCAAATTGGAACAAACCAGAACGATGCTTTATTAGAAAGCAAGTTTACAGATGTGGCTCTGGACACACACACACACACACACACACACACACAGACACACACGAGGGGAGCGAGCACATAGGAATCAACGACAGGCCGCCTCTCTAAGGGTTCCCCTGTCATGGCTGCAATGCTGCTACATCGTCAGCTCAAGATGTGACCAACACTCAGACGCTAATCAATGCAATGCACCCTGGGCATTGCTCGGGAATGACCCGCGTGTGTGGCAGTGTGACATACACACAAACACACACGCACACCTCCCCCAGACAGCCGACCGATTACGCATCATAACACAGCTGATTTGCCCCATGGGTTGACACTTGCTGTCCAGTCCAATCATATTACCCATCCCGGCCGGCCCAGTGGTGTGTGTTTGTCTGCGCCCGAGTGTTTACATGCTCTGGCTTCATCGAGGTATTGCTGTTATTCCATGGCGCTTTCAGCAGCGTAATTTGTCACTTTTGGTAACTTGTTAAGCCAGGAGAAGAAGCTGAAGGCAACAGGATGGAAGAAAAAGTGTGTCATGGATTTTGAACGGGTACCACAGCATTTTTGTTCTCAGAAAAAGGTCACGCTGGGAAATACTTGGAAAACTCTGTGAGGGATTTGACGGAGCACTCTTGGCCCTAAATACATCTATGCACATAAATAGTCCTCTGCCTGAGGCTATTTGAGCCATTCTGGTGATATACTGTAGCTCCTTTTCTAGAGCTTCACATGCTGAATCCCCCTGAAACGCAGCTGGCCCTGTCCCAGCAGATTCCTCCTGACCTCTGGAGCACAGAAACACTAAACTCCCTCTGCTTGTTCGCCTGTAAACTCCCCATTAAAAAGATCTGTGGGCCAAACCACGCTCCTCCACCGCTGTCAGTTGCCTGTTGTTTACAATGGCAGAGACACAGCATGAAAGGGTCTGGGGGTTTAAGGCAGCTACTAGTTTGGATGTCATACGAGAAGGACATTAAGACAAAAGACTTCGGGGAAACAGGCGAACTTGAAAGCCTGATATGAAACACGCCCTGTAGTTATGATCAAATTGTGAGATTTACTGTATTGGGACCATGCATGCAGGCAGGGATGTATGTGCAGATGTAAGATATACACCAGATGGAACCATACAAACACATACACACTCACGCCGAGTCCGCTCTGTGCTATTTTGGGAGATGGGGAAGAAAACGGTCTGACTTGGCAAGTGTACATATGTGCACTAGTGTAAGCAGTGGGTCCCTGTACATATGGGGAAGTATAGGGTCTGGCACATGTTTAGCGTGGTGACCCACTTTCCTTTTGCATCTGGACCTGATAACTTTCCTCTCCAGCAGAAATGAGAAAGAGGTTGAGACAGTGACATCTCTATCTGCCTCTATCTGGACTGGCTTAGCAGCCCAGAGTTTCATCCACAGTCAGGCAGCAGGGAGTGCGCCATGTGAAACGAGCAACACGTTCCTCGCCATACCGGTTAGACACACACATACATAAGCTGCAGTATGGACGGGTGCTGTCTCGCAAGCTGCTCTTGATTTCTGAGATTTAAGTGGATGGTTTACGTTTCATATGGAATGAACCGAGAGCTCTTTCACTCCGTCCCAGAAGAAATTGCACCATTGTTTGGTTTTGAGGGGATTGAGGTTACACGCTGCCATTTGGTAATTCAAACAAGTCATTCATTTTCTTTTTCAAATCTAATTTTTCTTAGGTACACTCCCAGATTTTGTCATTGCTGCCAACAGCACTTTCAAATGCCGGTGTTTTTCTGAAAATTATGTTGATTCTCACCATCAATTCTCCCACTGGGAGAACATTTTGGGGTAGAATTCATCAGTATAATGTGTGCTCAGGATGTGGCACAGCAAAGTCTGTCCCTTCCTCTTCTCAGAATGGATGTTTCTGGGAGTTCGGTCGTGGCCTCTTGCATACAGTTAGTTGAGTCTAGTCTTGCTTGTGTCAAAATGAAGACCCAAAGACGAACGCACCTCGACAATTTCAACTTAATGTCCACTTACTTGCTGGCACCAGAGCTTCTGACAGGAGATGGAGTTTGCTCGGTTGTCATGTGATTGTAAATGTTCCAACTTAACAGTCCACAGCACTTTTATGACTTCTTGTCCATAGCAGCTTAAAAGAAGCTTGATTTGTCATTCGAGACAGATCAGTTGTGTGTTCTTAGGGTTTTTTTCCATTCCCTCAATGATCAACACTTACAATAATGTGCTATAAGTAAAAGTTGAATGTCAAAGGTTACAAAAGCTGAACACGAACAAGAATTCCCTGCAAAAATATAGCTTAGCTTAGCATAAAGACTGGAAGAAGGGTAAAATAGCTAGCCCAGCTCTCTCGCAGTTCAAAACTACGTCATATGTGCCTGTCATTTAGCAGAGCAGGGCTGTTGAAAAGACTGCTGATAGCTCCTCCATTTTTAACTTTGAGGTCTCTTCCTTCCCTCTAATCTCAGCTCAAGATGTCAAGATGGTTTCCATTTGGTTGGTGGCACATTTTCTTGTTAGAGTTCATCAAAGTTGATGTGTTATGTCTCTGTGATTGAATCCATTGACTGTGGTGATTTCATTGACATGAGTCAATTCAGACCAAATTATCAATTAATCACGTATTAATTCTGGTGTCACTGAGGCGTAACAAGATCAGTGAGTGCAACTTTAAAGAAATAGTCGGCTGTATTTGCTTTCCCGCCTATAGAGTACTGTAGTAATGAGTCCTAAAACCCAGAAATCAGGTAGCATTTTTGACCTTCCGGTTCCCTCCTCCCAAAGTCTGTGGGTTTATGAATGGGTTTTTTTGGATAAATGCCTAAAATAAGGTCTGTGGTTACCTCAGGTTTAAGATATTTACATGTTATGTTCTAAGACACAATATTAGTCATTAAATGTCCCACGGTTGAATCATAAAGCATTTATGTGTCTTTAAAATAGTGGTTGCTAACAAGTGGCTAAACAAGGCTACAGAAGTTGTCAGGGACATAACTAACTCTAACTTTACAACTTTCAGATTGATCAATTTACAGAAAATGTGTATAGTAACTGTGTAGTAAGACACTTAATGGGGATGATGTTTCAGTCATGCACCCGCAATGTAGTTTATTTATAGCTAAGCATTAGCTTTTTAGTCTAGCGATTTCATTTATGCGCCGAAAATCACAAATGTTACCTGAGATTATCTCACTGTACTCAACAAATCATGTTTGTATCGTATCAGCCTGATTGAATCCAATGGAAAGATCCCACAGGCTTTTTGAGGAGGGAGCAAGGGTGATGCTAACTTCAGGGTTAGCCTACACAAATACATCCTCCCTACAGCACTCTATAGAGTTAAAGTGTGATACCGCTCTTATGTTTATGTGGTAAGTGTGGAGCTAGAGCCAGGAAGTGATTAGCTAAGCTTAGCATAAAGACTGGAAACAGAGGGAAACTGTCTGAAGTTGGAAAATAAGTCTAGCAGCACCTCTTAAGCTCACCATCAACACTTATCTCTTGCTAAATCCGGACACAAACAGAATTGTAAAACTGACAGAATTATGGTATTATGAGGAGTTACAAGCTGTAACTACTTCGTGGGCGCAGAGACTTCCCTAAGTCTCCACTGGTTGCCTGGCAACATCCCCTTTTACCTCCCCATAAAACTACAACTTCTCATTTTTACCTTTCTGTTTCTGTCTGAGTGTCTTCACGGAGAAAAGACAGATTCTTGGACTGATTTTAGAGCTTGACTTGGCCGGTGTGGGTGTGAAAAGGGCATTTTTAAGACTTTCTGGTGTGACTGTTGAGGTGACGATGGAGGATTTTTTCCACCGATGTTTGTGTGATTGGCTCTGATCTCTTCAATCTCAGCGAACCACTTCTTTTAATATGTCCACAGCCATAACACAGGGGTTAGTCCTTCATAGATGATCCGCGAGGACTGACAGCTCCCAATAAATCAGACGGGCTTTGGAGACGAAAAACTAAACTAACCCCTTGAATGCCTGGACCATCCTCAATTTTCAAATCTCTTTGTGAGTTGCTGACCCTACGCTGACCCAGCTGGATTTTACTGTACCTCCTGATACACTCTCCTTTTCCCAGCTCCCCGGGGCCGATAGATGTTCACCTCAGGATAAAGACATTGTTAGTGTGACTGAGGTATGTTGCTTTAGAGACTGACTTACACTGCCACATGAGGTCCCGGGGGAGCCGCGCTAACGTTAGCCTGATCTATCTGCCTCACTATTGGTATTGATCCGTGTTTAGTGTCGATGCTGGCGCTGGGGAGTAATGATCACACACAACCAGTCGGACACACACCGCCGGAGCATTGCAGGAATGGACACAATCAGTCTGGGCAAGGAATTGCCACACACACACACACCTGCCTGAACACACACACACACACACAGCGGTACAAAATGTTCCCTTTCTACTCCTGCCGCACTGCAGAGCCTCTGCTGCTCAAACACACTTAGCAATAAGCTGACTCGAGCTGATACAGCCACAACAACTGAGCAAGAGATGCCAAACCCTCCACCGCACACACCTCCTCCCCCTCCTCCTCCTCCTCCTCCTCCTCTTCCTCCAGCTCCTCTCCTCCGCCTCCTCCTCGCTCTCTGCAGCCGAAAGCCAGAGCAGACAGATAAGCAGGCAGCCAGAGACGGACTAATCCTCCCACAGTGAGAGACGTTTTCGGATGGTATATGATGAGAAATCAAGCTAGGGGGAGAGAGACGGAGAGGCGGAGGATGAGGGAGGCGACATGGGGAGGGATGAGAGGCAAAAGGGGAAAAGTGAGACGAGGATAAAGATTAGCAAAATGATGAGGACAAAGGGGGGATTTTTGTAGCGTTATTACAGTGCAAGGAGGGTTGAGAGTGAGTTTTATTTTAGTTCTCTCCCTCTTTCTCCCCCGCCTCCCCCTCCCTCTCCCTCGCGTCGTGCCACCCTCTTCCCTTTTTGATCAAAAATGCTACACAGTTTACAAACCGAGCCTCCTCTCCACCCTGCTTACCATGCTCTCAATCATCCTCTCTCTCACTCCGTCTCTCCGCACCCCCCACCCCCAACCCATCCCTCTCTCTCTCTCTCTCTCTTCCTCGCTCTCTCTCTTCCTCTCCCTCTCTCCATCTCTCTCCCAGTCTGTCTGAGGCTGATGTAGGTCAGTGCGTCTGGAGCCTGTCTGGAGCGGCAGAGAGCCTCAGAGCTCCACGCCTGGTCCTCGCCGACCCCTGCAGCGGCAGCCCGAGCTGAGGACACCGCTCCCTGGGCTACATGAGGACAACCAGCCCGCCTGACCTGACCTGCCTGGAGGAGGATGCGCCTGCAACAGAGGCGGAGGAGGAGGAGGAGGAGGAGGAGGAGGAGGATGCGGAGGGAAGGAGGAGGGGGGTGGGGGGGGATATGGGGTTCCTGTGTAGCATCGAAAGCTTAGTCAGCGTATGTTGTTTACATGTGGGTCTAAAACGTAGACGTATATGCAGACGAGGCGAGGCAGAGCGGAAGGTAAAGACGCAGGAGATCGAGGGGAGATAGGCGTCGCAGTCGTCTGCATCTCCTCGCTGATGTGCAGCACTACGGAGAGTTTTTTTTTGGGGGGGTAAATTTTTCATGCAATGTTGCCTCCGCTCCCCTCTTCCTGCACACCCTCTCCACATTCTGTCTGCCTCTTTCTGCACTCGCCACCTAACTTCTTCTCGACGCTTTTCCGTCTCTTTCCCCAGATTCCTCCTCGATTCTTCCCGTGTCTGCAGCCGTCGACGTTTCTGCAAAGAACCACAGCGACCCGGCAAACTCCAAACTCCGATGCGACTTCTCTCCGACCCCAAAAAACAGAAAGAATCAAAAAACTGTCTTCTCTTTCTTCTTTTGCAGTATATCCTCTCCTGTGCTGCTCCACCCGGATCAAGGTCCTGGAGGTGTCCTCTCCCGAAAATGCAGAATATCGAAAGTGTCCGTCCTCCACTCGTCGCATGTCGAATGTCCTTCTGATGGAAACCAATGAGCGCGTGGACTACGAATTTTGCAAAAGAGCATAAAGCTCTGTTGACGACTTCTCCATCTCCTGATCCTGCTCTCCTTCCCTTTCCTTCCCCCCCTCCTACTCCTCTGCTCTCATTCTCCGCTCCTTCCCACTCCTCTGGCTTTTAGACAATGCCCCCAAAAAACCGATTGTTGTATCAGAGTGTCTGAGTGAAGTAGAGTGCAGCTGTGAGAGTGGCTGAGTGTGTGTGTGTGTGTGAGCGAGTGTGTGTACGTTCGTGAGCGAGTTCAGTGTGTGCGAGTGTGTGTCTGCGCTCTCGATTTGACTCTGCAGCACGTCTGGGTCCTGCAGCGGTACACTGCTACTTAGCTGGCTCTGTCTCGCCGTGAGTTTGTGTGTGTTTATGCATTTGTGTAAGTGAGTGTAAGTGTGAGTCTGTCTGCATCGCCGTGACACAGCAATCATCTGACCTGCTTCGTCATCACTACCCGGGGCGAGGGATGTTGGGAGTACCTGGGGCGTGGCGTCGCCGGCCCTGACCACACCTCTGTCTCTCGCTCATTTATTCGCCCGCTTCCCTTCATCTGACCCCCATCAATTTTTTTTTTCTCCACTTTGCCCGAATCCTCCGGATTACAGCAGCGACGGAGGGGAAAGCGAGTGAGGGCGACTCACAGATCGCTCCACTGTCATCGCAACGAGAACATTTTTTAACTTGCTGTCGCCTCTCGCCTCTCTTTCCTCCTGCTTTGCAGTCACTCTTCACTCCACCTCTGGTTTGTACATGTTGTACCGTCAAGGACGCTCTCTCTTTTTTTTTTTGTCTTCAGATCCACATGTCGCTCAGCCGCACTTCCTCTGTACCGCTTTCTGTCTCCAGGATTTTAAAAGATGATGGAAGGAGCGATCAAGGAAGAAATTGCTAACTTCTTATGTCTCTGAATCTCCAAACTTAGGCTCGATTATCAGACATAAAGAAGGAAGTAGAAGAAGCTTCTGGTCGTCAAGATTAGCTAAATGTACAGTATGATATAATGCGATCCGATGCAAAAACACTACAAATGAAGGCCTCAAAAACTACAAAAGAGGTGAACGGGCAGCTCTAACTTCAGGGGGATTTTATCAGACTGCACCATTTCGTAAGGTGTTCCTGTTATTTTGTCCACTCACCCATTTCAAAGTATGACTAAAAGCATTTATCTCTGTTTGCAAATCTCCGTTTGTCTGTTTTTAGCTCCGATTGTCAAAGTGGACAACAAACACAGAGGAACACAAGGAAGCATTAGATACTGAGCGCTCCGCGGCAACTTAAAAATAACCGGCTCTGCCAGTGTTGTTGTGTAAGGAATGACAGCAGTAGGTGGGTGATATGGCGAGATGGCCACCTGCACTGTCTGCCACATCCACACAAAAAACACAGCATGGACAAACTGCCTGTGGATGAGTCACACACGCAGCGAGCAAAGACAGAGTGTGTGTGTATGCAAATCAGTGCTTAGTCTTCAGTTTTTCTGTTTAACTGCAGCGGCGGCGGAGGGGACTTCCCACTGGTTTGCAAAACTTTCAATCCCTGGAAAAGCTCCAATTTCAGTTAGGGCTGGACACACACACAAACACACACACACACAAAGGCCTCATTGTGTTTGACCCCGGATGACGAGCAGCCGGGTCAAAGTGGCGCGTCATTGCTAGGCGGTTGAAAAAGGCAAGTGGATGGTAATGAGCACCTCTGTTTGACTGCACGCAGAGACACGCGCGCTTACGCACTCCCTCTCCCCGTGTCTTCCCTTTCCATGTCTTCGCTCGCCGTTATTGGATTCTTCATTTCACCCTGTGACGACTGAGTGTGCTCCCGCTTTTACTTTTTTTTTTTTTTTGGTTTCAGCCTCTTCCATGATAAACCCAACTCCCTGCGAGGAGGCAGCCTTACACACACTCAGTCACATGCTGTACGCTCATTTGGCCTGCAGTTTGCTCCAGGGTTAGCCTGACACATCGGGTTAATGTTTATGTTTTATTAAAAAACGCATATTAAACACGACGGCAGCTCCTACCTCACTGGCGCTTATGTAAATGTGATTTTAATGTTTGTGGGTTTATTTTAAGATTTTTTCCTGCTACAGCTTTTAATGGAGTGTCCCATGGTTAGCAAAATGCTATTTCACAGTGACAACCCTTCAGTTGTTTTTGTTTTTTATTCATGAGAACACTCAAACTTTAACCCAGAAACATCAACATCAGTGAAACATCCTTGGAAAAAACAACAACCATGTAAACGCTCTGATTTTAAAGATGCACTACGTAGTTTTGGGGAGGAATTCTTCATTGACTGATTTTTTTTATGTCTAAACAAACTAAATAAACAAACTCTCTTTGTTTTCATGACTGAATAAACTGAATAAACAAACTGACCTTAAAGGACAACACAACTTAATACTGTTTTACTGTTTATATGTGGCGGACCCTGCCACTTTTCTAGCTTCAAACAGTGTTCTGGGACCTTATTTTCCTCTGAGGACAGCTTGTTTATTCACTTATGGAAAGAAAATGTGTATTATTTCCTCATTAATATTGTAAATATAAAAATTCTGAGTTAGAATTCCGTCTCCCAAACTACATAATGCCCCTTTAATGTTGTTTTTTAAAAGAAATTTCCCGCTACAGCTTTAAACGGAGTGTCCCGAGGTTAGCAAAACGCTATTTCACAGTGACAACCCTTCAATTTTTTTTTGTTTTTATTCATGGAAACACTCAAACTTTAACCCAGAAACATCAACATCTGTGAAACATCCTTGAAAAAAGAAACCCTACAGAAGTCTAATTCTAGCTCGCACCTATCCGGCACACACTTTTATGAAGTCGCTGTAATAGCCCCAGCCTCCCACAGCACTCTCTCATAATGACACCATCCCTTTAGGCGTCAACAGAGCCGAGACAAAGCGCCGGTGTATTTTGGGGTAAACACATGGCAACTCCAGGCAGCTCTGAAGATGACAGAGCGATAGGGGCCGGCAGCGTGGCGGGGCTCTGCGTCCTGCGTCTGCCAGAGCCTCACATCTGCCGGTGACAGGGTGGAAAGCTACCTGACAGCTGCTCCTCACACATCAGATAAGATTACAGGTATACCTGCTCCACCTGTTTAAACAAACTGCCGCGCGTGAGCGTGAGCGTGAGCGTGAGCGTGAGCGTGTGCGTGTGTGCCTCTGTGTGTGTGTGGAGATAGAGGCAGATAGTAATCCAGTGGCAGGTGCACACTTGTAATTGGGGCAGCTCAAGATATAGACTGATGAAGCAGCTCATTATTATTTATGTGTTTGATTTATGTAAGCACCCGGCTGGGGGGGGGGTGGGGTGTAAAGGAAGGAGTTGTGAAATTTTAAAGAGTTTGACTGTTATAGCCTGACATAACTGAGGCACACGCATCATAAGTGCATCACTGGTGTTGTGTTGGACTACATGGAGCTCTAATCACGCTACATAAACACATTTCTCGCTGATTGTCGAGGCTGATTTCTCCCACACACACAAACACAAACACACACACTCATGTCAGTCAGCTCTCATGACATCACCTGCATGATTTAATGAAGGCAAGCTCAGAGCAGCCAGCTACAGGACGGAGATGCATCATGCTCACACACACACACGCACATACGTACACACAATGCACACCTCATCAGCTCCCTTTGGCTCTAGCCTGACATCTAGCGACACAGGCTGTAATGTGATCCTACATGACACGGACGTGTTAACATAATGGGGCTGCTGTGGAGGAGGAGGAGGAGGAGGAGGAGGAGGAGGTATGTGGAGCTGCAGGAGTGACTCTGTTATTTCTGTGTGGCCCTCATACATAATTCTACACATATTCCTAATTATTGGTTTCCAGCTCCCTCTGGTTCACCATAATGCACTGACGCCGGGTGTAAATAAAAACACACCTCACTTGCAGCTGCTTATAGCGCCCCGGTGCAGTGATGTAACGATGTGAGCCGGTGTTGTCATGATTTGTAAAATAACAGGTTGGGTGAGCTGTGTTTGGGTGGGTTCGCCCTCACGCTCACATCCCTGCTTCACCACACTGCAGCGTGACTAACACAACATGTTGTGGCTGCTTTTTTTTCTCCTTCTTTTTTGGTGTGTTTTCTCAGCACTTCCTCACCCCCCCTCTCCATTACACATCATCTAAATTTAGTCAGTACTCATCCACATGAAAGTAATCAACTTCTAAGTATATCCTTGTGAGCTTCCCCTTGCAGCGGGGGTAAAGGACACTGTGTTCCTCTTAAACACACACAGACACACAGACACACACACGCGTGCACACCGAGTTCGTCTTTCTTCCAGTGGAGTCTGACAGGAATGAGGTCAGACACACCGATCCTCATTGCACATTATTATTATTATTACCCGTTTTTTTTTATTCAGCCAATGGCAGGCGAGGGGGGAGTGGCCCGGGTGAAAAATCAGGATGGAGACAGACGCCGATTGGCTGTTATATCTCGCGATGAGGGTATAAAACGGCGAGGTTCTCGTTGTTGTGTTTACAGTAATATTACAGAGCGCTCAGGAAACAGGGAGACTATGAGAAAGCGCAGCCGCTCCATTCAACCACATGGTTCCTCAACCGCACAGACAAGCTGCGCTGCAGACAGCCAGGTTCACATAAGGGACTTGCACTGCTGTTGCCCACAGCGGCGCGTTTTGAACCTTGCAGGGCGAGTTTTCAGCCGCACAGGCAGTTGAAAGTTGCTGTTAGTTTCGGGATTTATTATTTTTTTTTCTTGTTTCCGAGAGGCGCGCTGGTAGAAGTTGAGAGAGAAGACGGGCTGAGCTGAAAAAAAAGAAGAGACTTGGGTGAACTTTTTCAGAGCGCCTGAATTGAGAACAAGTGAGGAATATCTTTTTTTTTCTTCTCGTGAAAGCCTGAGAGGCATTTTTTTTTTGCGCACTTGAACTTTGTGAAAGCACTGAGCGGTGTTTCCAGACACTTGGAGGAGAGGATGGTGCAGCACATGAGCCAGACAGAGAGCGCCCACGCTCATTCCCCCGGCGGGGACTCCACGGACACGGGAGAGATGGACTTGGAGATGGACGTGTCTCCGACCCCCGAGTCCCCCTCCTCCGGGGTGCGCAGCGACTTGGCGTGGTGCAAAACTCCGACGGGTCACATCAAGAGACCCATGAACGCCTTCATGGTGTGGTCGCAGATCGAGAGGAGGAAGATTATGGAGCAGTCGCCGGACATGCACAACGCGGAGATCTCCAAGCGGCTGGGGAAGCGCTGGAAGCTGCTGAAAGACACGGACAAGATCCCGTTCATCCGCGAGGCGGAGCGGCTCAGGCTCAAACACATGGCCGACTACCCTGACTACAAGTACCGGCCCAGGAAGAAAGTCAAGTCGGGCAGCGGGGCGAGTAAGCAGGCGGAGCGCGGGGAGAAGAGCGGGGAGCGCAGCGCCAAAGCCGGCGTGAAAAGGAGCCCCGCGTCCAAAGGAGTGAGCAGGACGCACAAACAGGGGGGCGTGAAGAGCGCTCCGGGGCAGGACTACGCGTCTCCCGGCGACCACCAGGCGCTCTTCAAATCCAGGTCAGTGTCTGGAGCCAGACAGATCCCAGAGAAGCGCGGCGGAGAGGCGAGGCGCGGCCACATGTTCGGCGGGGCGGGCAGCCTGGAGAGCGGGCCTCCCTCTGTGGGAGTCCCGGCCAGTCCCACCCTGAGCAGCTCGGCCGAGTCCAGCGACCCGCTGAGCCTGTACGAGGAGCAGAGCCCGGCGGCCAGCGACTCATCACACACCGCGCGCCTCAGGTACGCTCGCGCCTCCTCCCCGACACCGTCAGCCTCTCACTCTTCCTCATCTGTGTCATCCTCATCATCAGATGAAGAGTTTGAGGACGAGCGGCTCGACCTGAACCCGAGCCCCGGGTTTGAGAGCATGTCCCTGGGCGGCATGGGCTTCTCCGACGCGGAGCTGGACCGAGACTTGGACTGGAGCTTCGGGGAGTGCGGGGCGGGATCTCACTTCGACTTCCCCGACTACTGCACCCCGGAGGTCAGCGAGATGATCTCAGGAGACTGGCTGGAGTCCACCATCTCCAACCTGGTGTTCACCTACTGAAAAAAAAAAGGACCACGGTGAGGAGAGGAACCGCGACGTCCCCAACACGTTTTGAACTGTTCAACAACCCCCCCTCATGACAGGCGCGTGCGTCCAGACCACAACGTTTCCGCCGTTCTTTCACTGAATAAGGGAGAGTGAAAACAGGAAAGAAAAAGGTGGCCTGTGTGCGAGTTGATGCCCAGGTACGCGCGGCTCACAGACTTGGACAGCGCTCGGTGTGCTTGACGGGAACGCGCAGACAGAGGGGGAAATGCTTAGTTTGCATTTGGACACGGAGGAGGAGTGAATGTAAGCAGAGAGCAGTGAAACACACGGACTCGAGCTCAAACGTTCAGAGGACGAGGACTGAGACTGAACTCTGAATCTTGGTGTTATTTTGGGTCGGGGAAAAGGGGCATTTACTGGAGAGCTCGTCATGTTTGGGTTTTTTGTTTAAGATATAGCCAATTCACATCGACCATCAAGTTGCTATTCAGGTGTAGTTTTTTTTTTTCTTCTCCGAACTCGAAGTAGTTTCAATATCAACACGCATGCCCTCCGAGATAAAGGAGGATTTTGTTGTTGTTAAAATGCGTAAAAATGTTCATTGCTGCGTAATTTGCGCAAAAAATTTTTTTGTGTGACCATAGGACACAATTCACTATCACCAGCTTCTCTTTCAACGGCAGGACATAAAACAAAGACTGACTCCAAACTTCAGAGAAACCTTTCTTTTTCTGAAAACCTTTTTAAACACTCAGTGCACAATTCAGGACCAACGTTCCCCGACGCGCATCCTTTCTGCCTAGTGCTTCAACTTTGTAGTTCCTCTGTGTCAGATGACGTTTTTTATATTGATGTATTTATACCGGCCAAACTTTTTTATACATAGAAGTATTGTCCTCGTACAGGTCTCGTTTGTGTTCGTGCACATACACCTGTCTGTATCCAGCGCGGAAGGGCTAGAAGTGTATCTTATTTAAAATGTCTGACGTCTCTCACTTTTAAGGAGATTTGAGTGTGTCATGATTTTCTACTTGTATTTTTGTACAAAATCTATAGAAAGGGGTTTTTTCCGGCGAGTGGGTAGCCTACAACATTGTTGTCTGGATCTACATTGGTGTTTAGACGTGCAGAGGGGGGGTTGTTTTGGCACAATCTGACCTCACACAGTGTTTACAGTATTTACCCACATGCTTCTTAATGGCACAGTGACTCCAGTTTCACCAGCCAAGTAAACAATGCGCCACTGAGGCTGCTCCCAGTCTGAGTGGTGACTGTTTTTTCCAGTACACACATAGACCTAAAGTATATGAGTGAAAGATCCCAGAGAGTCACTGTTTGGATAGAGCTAATACCTCTGTGTGCTTTTTATTATCAAGATAAGTTTTATTTGAACCACTGGATGGAATTTCACACTCATTCCACTTTGCCTAGACTTTGGAGGGAGGGAGATGTATGAAGTGCTTCATCTGTTATTGCGCAAATTGCATCAAAAAATAGTATTTAACCTTTCTGTACCTGTTGGCTAAGTATAGCAGGCTAATTGTTTTCCTATATTATGGCATGGCAAATAGCATTTGTATTTCAGATTCAGGTATATGTAGCTATAGCTGTTGTGTTTAAGATTTTTAAAAGAATAATAACATGAAGATATTTATGTAAACTGACTGTACTATAAGCAAAGATTGTGTGTTTTATGTATGATGATGATGATCAACGACAGGCACTAGGACAGCCCATCTTTGGACATCCTTATGTTGAAGATGATTGTGGTCCAGGAGTTTCTTTTTCTCTCTCTTTTTTTTTCTTTTGTACCTTCGAGACATCTTTTTTTTTCTATCGTCCTCTTTTCTTTTTTCATTTGTGCAATATGCTGTGTATGATCATGTTTTGTCCAATCATGCCAATATCATTTTTGATGTTTATAGCTCAAAAACCAGCCAATGTTTGGGTCAATCACTGCCTCTCAGACCTCTGTACAGATTGTCGTTTTTTTATTTGTTTTTCTTTTCTTCCAAGAAGGAAATAAAATCAGCTGGAACTGAAAAGTGTCAAGTGTTCTCCTCTTGTGGTTTTTCCCCTCCTTTGACCCATCCACTCAGTTACCTAGCAGCCTCATGTAACACTGAAAAAACATCAGCCACACATGTCGAAGCCCTCTTTTCAAGAAAAGGTGAGCCTCCGCTCTCACATTCCACGGCCTCATTCAAAAAGATCCAATCTGTTCCTCTGATGTTTACACTCTTTGTGCGCGCGTGCACGTTGAATGTGCGTACGTGCGTGTGTTTGCAGTAGGCAAGTGTGCAGCTGCAGACTGTGAATCAATAGCCAGCCAGTGAATCGATAGGAGTGGTCTCTTTCTCCATCTCTTACTCCGTCTGATTCTACACGTGCAGAAAACGTGGCTGCCATGGAAACACTGTATCCAAGAGAGAGGCTGCAATACGCCGCGCCGCCCCGTGTGTGTGTGCGTGTGTGTGTGTGTGTGTGTGTGTGAGGGATAAGGGACACAGACTGATCCATCGGGGTGTGGTGGGGTAGGTGGGGGGAGGCGTCAGACATTTCTGCAAGGCATGACTGGAATAAAGGAGGATGAGTGTGTGTCTGTCTGTGTGAGGGTGTGTGTGTGTGTGTGTGTGAGGGTGCAGAGGAGGGGGGGTGTTTGTCTGTCCTGGTGGATCGTGCAGGAGACTGCTCCCAAATCCAATTAATTCCTTCTGGATGCATTCATTTGTCTAGTACATCTGACGAGAAATAGAGGCAGAAAAAAAAAAAAAACCGAGAGAGAGACCCCTGAGGTACAGTATTTAGTGTGTATCAATTTACGCCCTATTCCACAAGAGACATTGGTAATTATTTCCATCTCTCTCTCTGTCAGGAGAGCAGGGTCGTCTCCAGCTTTCCTCTGACATGTCTGCCCGGGTAATGAGAAAGATAAGGCATGGTCATTACACACACCATCCCAAAGACGAGACGCCGGCCCCCAGATGGCTGCAATAAGCCTGACATCACACAGGAAATAGTGTTTGAGGTGTCCCTTTTTTTTTTTTTGGAAAAAAAATAAGAGTCCAATCAACCCCCAGAGTCTGAGATAAAAGAGATGTTGATGCTCTCCTCACGCACACACACATTCTCACACTGTGCCCACTTGAAGATACACATGAGTGTGAACAGATGCATCGGTGAGAGGAGTGGAGGTGCCGTACACCTGACCTTCATGGTCCATCGCAGCAGCTTATTTGTTTCCTGTGTGAGTCTGAGAGAGATCAAGTGGACATGTCTGCTTCAAATACAGACCGGAAAACACAAGTACACTTCTGTGAGAGTGCTGTAATTACAAAAAGAGTTCATCCTTCATGCTTTTCATTCAGTGGCTCAGTAACAGTCATACAATCTGTCACAAGTTTGTTTAAAGTTTGGTGTGAAATGATTTTGCTTTACAATGAGTGGATTTTTCTCTTCACGTCCTTTTGAAAAGTCATAGTCACATTACTTCTTACACTCTTGCACTCACTGTGCGTCAGTACAGTTTGTGAACCTTTACTCTTCTACTCCACCGCGATTCAGAAATTCCCAGAAATAAGCACTTGTGTAACAGAACTTGCTTTTTTGTATCCCATTTATCATGTCACGACCCCACAGTTGTATGCTGTGATCCTCTGAAGGGACCTGAAACAATTACACTAAACTAAGTAGCTAAACCTCGTAACAATTGATATTCCTTCAGAATGAGTGTTTTTAACTAAACATACTTTTATGTAAAGCAACATTATGTACAAATTGGCATTTTATGTGATTTCTGAGTGCAACACCACTGTCACAAATACAAATCCCTGGTGTGAAGCATTTGCCAGACATGATGTAGGTGCTAACTACAGACAATACTCATTACATCTTAACAATGTCATGTGTTGAAAACTTGTATGTTGAAGTCAATATGTATGTAACTCTGTGATCCTGCCCTCTCACTGAAGTTACATATTGCAGAAACAAGTGACTGAGACAGAGACACCATCCACCCTGTTACAAGACACTGTACCATCAACATGATTTTGAAGCTGCTATTTTAAGGTGAAAAGTTACATAATGTTGCTTTGAGTGGCATTTTAAACGCAGGACTTTTACTTGTAATGGAGCATTTTAAAATTGGTGCATTAGTCCTTTAACTTAATGCTGAAAATATAGAATGCAGTTGTTATCTGCTCACCCTCATGGTGATGGAAAGTCATGTGAAGTCTTGTTGTCTAAAACATATTTCTGGATCTTTACAATGAACCAGCATTGCAGAATTCTCCTAAGCAGCTGAAGTGGATGGGTACTTGTTTTAAAACAGAAAAAAACAACAGAAAAAAACCCATAAAATTGCTCCATTCACCTCGTCTGACATAATCCAAGTCCCCCAAAGTCCAGAGATCCCAATTTGATTTGAAAAGAGGTTATTTACACCCTCTATGTACAGTCGAGCTCGCGCACCCACTTCAGACGAGATTAGCGCTAACACTTTTAGCTTAGCAGCTACGGTGAAGACTTCAGCTTGAGAGAGAATGTAAATAACATCTTTTCAAATCAATTTGGGATCTTGGGGCTTCTGGAGACTTTGATTACGCTCTGAAAAAAAAACATGGACCCATTTTATGATATTCTCAGTTGTTTTATTTTTCTTAAACAAGTCCCCATCTACTTCAGTTATTTAGGGGAATGCTGCAACGCTGTTTTACTGTGAAGATCCAGAAATGTTTTGTGGACTACGAAAACCTCATGCAACCTCATATCTGCACGGGGGTGAGTAGATAATGACCAAATTTTCATCTTTGGGTGAACTGCTCCTTTAACTAAAGCATCTCATTACTTCCACTGTGTTCAGAAATATTGACTTTATTCATGTGTGTAATGAACACACATTCATATTATGCCTGTTCTGAAAGTTACCATGTCTGTTTTCAGTAGCCATGACTTCCTTGTTGTTCTCCTATTGTCTCCAGTGTTATGTATTTTACATCATTATTGTATCTCCACTCTGTGAGAGCAGGAAAAGGTTGAATTTATACTGCTACTACACAAGTGGCACACCAGAGTCCCCAGGAATATTACAGTGATAACATACAAGATCAACATGCCATAAAGTGAGAAGAGATCACTGCTCACTGCTGGGCTGATACACCACAAGCCCCTGTGGGAACATTATAGGGATAATATAGAATCTTATATTGATAGTAGAGCAGATAGAAACACCATTACGTCCATCTAAACGCACCTCTGAACATCACTGACGCACTCACGGTCCCTACAGGGACAATACAGAAGCTTTATTGCGCTTTTTTCGCACGCTGCCGGAGAAGTTGAAGGCGGGACACGAAGTCATGACATGAGGCATGCACGGACAAAGAAATACACAAACACCGCTGCTGTCATGGCACGCAGCCCAACTTTGTTCCATTGATTTGCGCTCCTGCAGCCCTCTGCAGCTGGGAGGCTCGAATACACAAAGTCAGGGATGGTTGGAAAAATAATTTATCCGACAGAAGTTTGGAGATGAAAAAGTTAGAGGGGTGAGAGGAAACTTTTTTATCCCAAGTGTGTCAGCGTTATGAGCGGAGACAAAGGAAGAGGAGGTGTAGCCGGCATGTTCGTGCGTAAAGTTCGGACCCAGAAAGAGATGGAAACAAGACAGGTAGGCTCTGTTCACCTCTTTTATAATTAATGACGTGTTATTATACTTTTAATTCAAAGCATTACGTCCTACTTTAGTGTCTTTTTATAGAAATGGCTGTCATGTTAAAGATAAGAGTTTCCCTGGCTGCAGAGTAGGTAGAGAAACATTTCCTCTCCAAGGAGGGACCGCGCGCTTTTATTGTTGTATAAAAAGTGCTGTCAAATGGAGTTCGGAGGATTTCTGATGCTAAATCTGGACTGTAAAGGCAACTCTGACAGGCAACAGCAGCCAATACTAAAAAAAAATTAAAAAAAAAGTTTGTCCAGTTGATCACTGTGGCGATTAAATGCATTTGGAGTGCATGTTGACTGTCCAGGTTCAGTTCAGCACAGGCAGGGCTGGACAGCGGCTGTCTGCAATGATGTGCGTGTGTCAGCCTTGCGTGTTCAATAATGACAGTTTGTTTTCCTAACGTATCTGATGATCGGAGGCTTGAGTGGACAGATGCACATTGCACATTACAGTACAATCCAATAGAGTGGACGCTCACAGGACAGGGTTAAATGATGTCTGGCAGTGCAGGGGGGCACAGGACACGTCTGCCCCCGGGGGCTCCGGGCTGGATAAACAGGGTAGTGCCCCCATTAAACTTCCATCAGCAGATAAACTGTGGAGTGACACAAATGGGGAAATCATGGCACGGCAGCAGTTGTAAACATATGACTGCATGCGGCTCTTTAATAGTGGGCTGCTTTTCATAACAAACAGTACAGAGATCAGTCACTGCGGCTCATGTACACATCATGACGTGTCATATATCAGTGTGTCTGTCAATAACAGAGCTAGCTCAAATAAATCCTGGTGCTGTCTCTGCTTCAAGCACCAGATGCTCAGTGATTGATGGTGATGATGATTTAGGGACTGTACAAAAATTATCAGGTTTGGGAGGGGGGGTGAACAAGCTGCACTTTTAAAATAAAATAAATAAATAAAGGCTGTCCCTACAGTTAGTAGAACTTCCCACTAGAAGTAAACTGCTATACCCTTCTTCAAATGTCTGTATGTAATTCGCATAACTGAAGAACCGTCCGTCTAATCGACTTCACACCTGGCAGGTTTGTTGATTACGACTCAAGGAAGTGCAGTGTTGAATTTGTGTAATTGTGACGTGTTCAGAATACATTTGAATAAACAGCGAACACCGCTCTGTGCAGCAGCGGGGTTGTGGCTTCAGTGCTCTGGCTCCACAGCTCTCTCGCGTGATCTCATGGGGAAGCAGATGTAAACAAAATGGATCCTTGCCGTAGAAACGTGTTGCAGTGAGAAAAAAACAAAAGCTTAACAAAAGGTTAAACAACACAGGTTTCCTATTCTTCAGTGAGAACTGTAGGGAGATTTTACATTTCTGTCAACAGTTGTATGCTAGCTGATGTTAGCTTCAAGGGCTAGAAAGTTTACGGTTACTTGGCAACACCGTCAGCTGCTCCGGGGTGCCTCTTTCACTAGTTGTTGTGGTGTGACTCTGTAATACTTTATTTTATATTGAGTTTGCCATGTTTGATACTATCGGGGCGACCCTCATCAGTAAGTGATAAGTGAACTGGGTCCACTTTGTTAAACTGCTCTTTAATGACTGTCGGTAGAAATAATGTTTAATCACTTACGTCTTTATTTTTAAAAATATTTTTCTTTTATTGGTTTCCACATATACAGATAATAAAAAAACATCATCAACATGAGCAACAAAACATGTGATGGAGAGGTGCAAAAAACCCTCAGAGGGGCTTGATCTGGGCACTCTCCAGGAAAAAGATAAAGATGAAAGTATTAAAAGAATAGGAAAGAGGAAACAAAAGGGGTAAAAAGAAAGAAAAGGGAAAAAAATAAACTGTCTAGGAGCTAAATGTAAAAGATGAGATGGCAAAGCATTCCATGTCACTGAACTTCTTTAAATGAAACCAAACTGTTATTGAGATGTTCATCAGACAGGAGGCCTGAGTTTATAGTTATTTAGATGTATCCATAAAGATCCAATGTATGCTGTACTTCTCTAAGTATGAGCCTTACACCCCTTTGACCATTTTTTATCTCGTCAGATGAAACAACAAAGAAATCGCCTCCCTTTCTCACCCATAACTTCCTGCCTAATCATTTTCATACAGTCCCTTACTTCATCAGAGTCTGAATCACTTTGTGAGTTAATCAGCTTCATAACAGTTTATTCAAGGTGACATGGGTGCAAGGAGAAAAGATGCCGTGGGGCACAGACAGTGGCAAATTGCAGCAGATCCTCACAATATGTGCTCATGAGCACTGCGGGACAGAAGAGACAGCGTCACCCCACCTACATTCAGACTTGGGCCTCAGTGAGCATTCAGACGTCGTGGCACAGTGTGTACTGAACATAGAGAGCTCATTGTTAAGCGCTGCGCTGAAACAGTTTAGCATGATAGAGGAATTCTGAGTCATAGTGGTAGGTGTTGTACTGTAGTATGCTTGAAAGACACGGACAAGTTCTGAGAACACGAGGCTTGGATCATAATTTCTAAAAGCTTACGTGGCAGAGTGTACAGTCTGGTTTTGTACAGAACAGAACACTGCAAAACACTGTTGTGTAAGGTGACCCAATTATGTATTTGTCCATCTCCTCAGACATGACACAGACATGGTTCCCTATCCACTTGTGATCCGGATCATATGGACGTGAGACACAGAGCCGCAGACGTAGACAGGCGACCTACATGCAGCTTGAATTTAAATGCTCAGATTGGGAATGTGTCATTGTTGCTGTGACACAACCTAAATTACATCATCTCCTTGGACAGTTGTCATAATTTCAGCGCTCGGCTCGTCTGAGCCGGTGCCAACATGGAGGACAGCGAAATGAATAATGAAATCAAACGGAGATAGTTGGGCTCGTTAAGAAGATTTAATTTAATTTGGAAAATGTTTTTGTCTCAGAAACAGCTAGTACACATTCAGACAGAGAAAAACTCAGTGTACCCTCGTTAAAAACGGAAAGACTTGCGTTCAAACCCTGACAGGTATATCCAGCTTTGCTGTGCCTTCCAGGGAATGAAATTGGCAGTATGCGTTTGTGGGTGGGAAGTCCGTGAGGGATCACGCCCTCGTCACACTGGTGGCGTGAGCCTCTGAAACCTGGTTAAGCTGTTTGCCTGTAGGTGAGAAGAAGCAGCAGGTGACTCCGCTGTGTATTGGAGGTGGCATGTGGCTGTCTGAATCTTCCCCAGACCGACAGTGTGTGTCATCATCCTGTGAAAACCACATATCTCCAACATGTCAACTTTTCTCTAGCACCCAAACACTGGCCTATTTACAGCTTTGGGCAGAGTTTTAGATAACAGTTGGTTTTTAAGTGGGTTATTTATCTTAAAGGATGGGCTTACATTTTTCAAGTCTGCCTGACAGTATTAAAATACTCACATGTCCATACATGTGTATATTTAAAGAGTTATCGTTGGCAGTAATGATTCTTCATGTCCATACTAGCCATGAAAACATCCCTCACTAATACATCACAATGTCAGAGACGGGGAACAAAATCCACGAGCTAATAAGGGAGCTAATTGAATTTAGTGTCTATATTCTCAAGACAAAAGTGTAATTTGTAAAACATGAGCAGAATAGGAATGTGGCTCATAGGGGGCAGCATTTCACAAAAGTAACAGATAACTGCTGCCCTTTGTTAGCTAATCTTTGCTGTAGCTAGCTACTGTTAGCTAATTAACGGTTAGCCATGGAGCCTGTGACTCTAGAGTTTGCCTGGAGTATTTCACTCCTCAACATTTTGTGAGTTTAGTTTGTGAATTTTTTGGCGTGTATCTCCCAGCTAAAACTAGGGGAGCATCAGACTATCGCCTCTTGTGGCGCAAAGTGAGATTACAGACAGTATTAGGGGCCAGGGCTAGCTGGTTAGCATGCTAACTAGACATCTCCGCAACACAGTAGGCTAGAGATACGTCTTTGACCTAATGCCAGCACTGTTGTTTCTTCACACCCTGTTGATAATGTTAAACTAAAATTCCGGCCATATCTTACAAATTGCTCCTTTAAAGTCATTTGAATATGAAATTCTTTTTCTGTAAGCACTTTTCTAAGACAGACTTTAAATATGTGCATTTATCCCAGAAGAAAATGTCCTCTGATTCTCATTTAATACACTTCAAAATCACCAAATTTGGAGATACACGGTCTTCACTGGACGTTGTGTGGAAATAGGAAACACACCACAGGTCGATCAGGCATGAAAAACTGAAGAGACATGCATTAAAAAACAAATGTATTTGAAATAAATGGGAGAGATGTCGATACAGAAACAGATGTGATACGTTTATTTGCATATATGCCTTTTATTGATTCTGTTGTCACCTCATATAGGTGCAGTATAGGCTCTGAGTTACACCCTGACAGAGATAAACTCAGATATACATTGCCAGCAATTAAGCAGAAGGCAGGAGGGTGCGAACGCAGACTACTAATAAATGGGATATGCTAAACAGCTCCAGTAGTAGGACTGCAGCTCCATAGGGGCCTGAGGTGGTTGGAAGGCTGTCGATACCAGACGGAGGCAGACAGACTAACACCTGAGCAAACTGTTCAGGTGTTGTGGTGCGTTTTGCTCTCAGTGGATCAGTGCTGTCTCTCAGATGAAAGTTTTTCACGAAACACACAGCAATGGGAAACGTGATGACAATCTCTCTTGTCCTTTCCTTCAGCCAGCTGCCCACTGAGCAGCAATACAGCGAGGCTTAGAGCCCAGGCAGACAGGAAGGGAGGATGTGAAGATGCTTTTGATTACTAAACCTGAGAATTGGTTGTGAAGCTCAGGGCTACCTGCGGGGTCCGCGTGAAGGAAATCCTCCGATGGGCTTTAGGAGATGTTCTCATGCTATTCCGGGGATGATGGTGAACTATCAAAACATTACAGACTCGGCTGAGTTCACCACTGAGCCGTTCATCTGCAAGGGATGATGAGCAGGCAGTTTCTTTTAGAAGTCAGTCCTGCATGTTTCCTGCAGGTTTCAGTGCTCAGCTCTCCGTTATTATTCTTCCCCCATGGTGAGAGACTGTCCACCTCCTTCTCATAAATGGGCTTAAATGCAAGGCAGCCTTTAAAGGTGCAGTGTGTAGGATTTAGGGGCAGAAACAGAATATAATATTCACATTTACTGCATGTTTTCATTAGCATATAATAGCCTGAAACTAAGAATAGTTGTGTTTTTGTTACCTTAGTGAAGTCTAATCTACAGAGGGAGTGGGTCCTCTCCCACAGAGTCCGCCATGTTGCATCACCATCTTTCTACGGTAGCCCAGAAAGGACAGACCAAACACTGGCTATAGGGCCTTTCACATTTTAGCATCCATCACCGTAGGGATGGTGGAGGTGTGTTTAGTTGGTTGATTTCTGCAAAACTCACCTCTAGAGATCTCTCAATCCCACTCAGTGGAACTGTAAAAAGCATCTGTAATGTTTCTTTCTGTTTAAAGGAGACATGTTATGCTCATTTTCCAGTTCATAATTTTAACTTGGGTTGCAACTAGAATAGGTTTACATACTGCAGCACTGTATTCCCCCTCAGTCTAAGACACTCGGTTTTACCTCCTGTCTCTTTAAGGCCCTCCCCCTGAATACCCAGTCTGCTCTGATTGGTCGGTTCACACAGGCGTGAGCCAGCACCGCTCCTTGTGTCTATGATTGTCTCTGTCCTGTTTTCAGCTTTCAGTTAGCTTCACTTGTACTGTGAACTGCGGCACAAAATTATGCAAATGTGTGACTTTTTGATGTCACAGAATTAAAGGCGGGCACACTGACAAGGCGTTTCAGGCACTTCAGGAGCAGTGTTTTCTGTGGGAGAGAGGAGCTCCCATTGGCGTTGACTTTGCCCTCTTTAGCTTTCGTGACCTATGCCATGGACATGATACTATACAGCACATTGAAGGAAAGGAAAAAAATGAAAGAACATAATAGGTCTCCTTTAAAGGTCCAATATGTAGGAATTTTGGTTTAAGACATTCAACAATTAACTGCAATTAAAATCAGAGTAGTAAGAAAGTAACAGGTTTGACGTTATATCAAAGATGTTTATGTATTTTGTTGCAGAGATTTTTCTCATAAAGTTAGCAGGCTAACAAGCTAGCTGCGGCCTGTCCTGTCTCAAAATACCTCTCTGATCTCCCAGTGTGGATCGCTAGCTGCACAGCTAACTGGGCTATCTAGCAAACAGCAACTAAAGTTAGAAGCAGTAAGTGGTTATTCTGGTGAAATGCAGCCCGCTCTTTGTTTGGATTGACCAATTCTTTACATATTACACCTTTAATGCAATAATCAGATACAAATCAAACAATAGTGTAGTATTGTGTGTTCCCCATGATTCTCTGCTTATGGCTTGTGATAGCTCAGGCGTTCCACTTCAAGTGAGATGTTATGCGCACCAATAATTGTTCAGTGTTTGTGCCGTCCACGAAATTACGCAGCTTGACGGGGGCATTGCAGGAGGCTCAGTGTGATGCTCAGGCAGCAGAGGAGGGGAAAGAGCAAATTATATCTGTGAGCAGGAGAGTGGAGCGCCAAACCACACAAACTGCCGACTTCTGCTCACTTACAGATGGACCGGACGAGATCAGGTACAGTCGAGCGGTTCTTACGGTTTGTGTTGTAATTATAATATTTAACTTACTGATGCTAATGCAGGGATGGATAGGAAGGTTTTTGGACATCAGCCCGGCAGCGCTATATGAATAATATTTCTTTATGACCTTGTGAATTTAAATTCAGGCCAATGGGTGCATTGTTTAACTTGCCCTGGTTAAAAAGCAGCAGTGCGGGCCGGAGAGTTTGTGAAGTTTTCGTTCGTGCTTGAGTCAAGGGTGAAACACAGCAAAAGGTCACTTTTGTTCAGGGTCATGGAGCAAAGAGATGTATGTTTTTTTTACATGGAATCTAAATGCTGATCTGTGGTGACTTTCAAGAGGAAAAAGGTTGTTTTGATTTTCTGCCGCTGCTGTAATAACAGTTTAAAGTTCAAATATGGACTTTTCAAGCCCGTTCCTAAATGAGGCCCCTGTGGCTATGGACATGCTTCTGAGTGGATACTGAAATGAGTCCACTCAACAGTAAAAAAAAAAGTAATGCTACTCATTATGGTGACTCAAGGCAGTCCTTTTTTGCATTATTTTGTTTCCTCCAAATTGGCTTATTAAGGACACTCATGTGTCCCACTGTGACCTCTGCACATTCGCTGCAGTGCGTGACCTGTGCAGAGTTAGTTAGCCTCTTAAAACAAAATGAAAGTGCTCTGTCAAGAAAAAATTAAATATGTTAAAAAATGCCTTCCAGGTTGGTGATGGATTTGATTTAACGGTGCAAAGCCTCCTGTAAATATATAACATTTTCTTCTGCAGCCGCGGTGTCTCTAATCCAAGCGGTAGGCATGGTTTGTCAAATCATTTTTAAATGAATGCATTTATTTAGACCTGGCAAGTGAATTAGCAGATGTGTACAGGAGAGAGAAATTGTGTTATAATCTTTCCATTTCCTCATTTGTCGTGCCCATGCCTGTCAGCAGCAGTTAGGTGCAGAGTAATGATTTCTAATTGTATGCTTCTCACCGCTGCCAATTTCAGACCGTGGTAAACTGATGGTTAGCTCTGTCAAGAGGTGTGAGTGATGCCTCTTGTTCCTTCGCTACTTTTGGGCCGACCTGAGGTGAAAAAAGTCCAATTTGCTCTCGGATTGAACAAAACGTTAAAAATTTGAGCATGAAAGCGAGGCAGAGGCAGTCTATTGTGGACCCATATGTGCAAATGTTGTGTGTTTGAGCGCGTGTGTGTTCGCGTGTGCACTGCTGCACGTCTGGAGGAACTGCGAGATATGTTGTTGTGACATGCCTTGTCTTCCGTTCTGTAGGAAAACAAAGACAGTCGCTGCTGGATCCAGACAGCATAACTAATTAGTCACGAACACACATGCGAGCACACACACATGCACAGACACACATATACACAGCACGGATACATGCGGGAGCCAGAGAGTAGGATATGATGTCACCTCCATAACCATAATTACCCGTCATAAATCATGTGGTGTGACACCCTGTCACAGAGTGAATGGGTGTCCTATGTGCCAGCCAGGGATGGCTGCACTTTACTGCAGGGTGCCACCATGCCACCGTACTACGGACTCAACTGTGTGTTTTGACGTTCATTTTTCTTCACTCATCGTAGCCTCCTGAATGATACAAAGTGCTCTTTTATGGTTCCTTTGCTATCGTTTAGTAACAGTCAGTGTGAGTCTGACAACACTACGCGCAGTGGGGATTTTCTCCTGCTTGTTGTTTGTCTCTTTGTGAATTGTACAGCATGGGGTAAAGTCAAACCAATGTGGGTCGTCTGGATTGAAGCCAGCTATTTTGTTTTACCTCATTTAAATATTTTTCACAGGACACAAGAGTTACAACAGGATAGTGATTATTTTATAAAATGTAGTAATTACATTGCAGTTACCAATCCCAGCAACACTGAGTTAATTTGACAAAATGGTGTTTTCCTTCCTTGCTGTCTTACCAGGAGTTCGTTGGGGAGTTGATATCAATTTGTGTGCTCAGAGAACAGATTGCAGAGAAGCACATTAGTTTAGCACAGAGGCTGCAGGTGTGGGGAGACGGTTAGCAACTGCCAAACAAGTAGAACTGCAACTCCCCGTGCCATAAAAGTTGTCTGATTTACATGTTGTCATTATAGCTGCCAGTTAGCCAGTAATAGCTTTGCCTACATTTGGTTGGAGAGCTTGAAGAGTTGAGGATGGGACGTCTCTGGAGTGCTAAATATGGTTGATCATAGGGGCTAAGCTAACTTAAGTTGGTGATGGCAAGCCCTCAGGCACAGCTCTGCGCTTTTTTAGCTTCATTAATTGACCAGCGGCACAAAATGACTTGTTTCATGATAATTTGATCCATTCTGTCCGATAACATTTGCAAATCCAGGAGAGACGTACAATTAACCCATTTTAAGCCCATTTAAGTTAGCGGAGGGCTAAACTGGAAGTTAGCTGCTCGGCCAGTGTAAGTCTCTCGTGTCTGGGCACAATGTGGAAAGCTATGAAAGTCGAACTTCACAGTGTAGCTCCAGTTATATCTTTTTTTGTGCAGTTCTGGTACGTTGGTTTATGAGCTGTGGTTTCCCTGGTAAACATAACTACCTCTTCAACCTCCTGCCCAGTCTGCTGCTACAGTGTCTCTGGGCTGATGCAGAGCTGGACTGCCCTGCCGCTGGTCCGCCCTACTGACACCTGGCCTATCCACTCTGGTTAGCCCAGAGACACTGTAGAATTTGGAGTGTTTACTGGGTAAATTCTGGCCCACAAGCTGCTGTATCAGCGCTGCTGCTGGCTGTTTGTTTTACAAACCAACCACAAGGAAAACACAGAGACAACCCATTATAGCATCGTACAACTACTGAACATACAGTTAGGAAATAGCATGCTAGCTTGCTGATTCTTGTCTCATTTGTGGTGCAGTTAAAATTCATAGTGGCCCACAGCCCTCCCTCCGTCTCAGGGCCAAAAAACTCCATTTTGGTGGGAATATCAGTTTAACTTCACCCCCCAGCCCCTACATCTATGGACGAAAAAATAACGTGATGGATGTATTTAGCACGGAGTATGACGACCACAAAGCAGTTGAGGCTTCGAATCCAAAAATTATAGACGCAGTCCAATCAGAGGCAGTGTAGGGCGGGTCTTGAAAGAAAAGCAGTGTAAACAATAATAATGCTTGACTGAGCAGCTTTCGTGTGAAGGAATGGTGCTCCACCGTTGACGCTGTATCTATATTGCACTTATTACATCCATGGTTGATGGGTAAATATAGATTGGCTGCTTGGAGTTTAAGATGGCGTTTGGACAGAGCTGGGCTAAAAGTAAAGTAACGAGTAATGTAAGTCATTTCTTATGCTGTAGTAGCTCATAAATACGTAATGTTTTCTATGAGTAATACGTGAAATCCATTAAATTTTTCAAGTAACTTGCCACGCACTGCAGTTGTACTAATACATATTCATGCGTACGTTTGTGGATCCCAATCAAAATGTCACATGAGAATTAACTAAATCAAGGAGGTATCGAATAATAATACATCAAATATTAACTTAAATATCTATTTCATCATGCACACTGAAATATCTGAATTTCAATAAACAGCCCATATCAGTACAGTGAATAAGCTCACCCATGTATCAGTGTACTGAATAGTATGTGGCTGTAAAAAATGTGTGTACTTGTCCTTTGCGCCTATGTAGGAAAGTGTCCTTGCTTTATGGAAGAACAACACGGCGAGTTTTCATTCCCTGTGGATAGGCACACATGTACCACACACACACACACTAACACACACACACACACGCATGAGCAAAACTGCTGACGCTGCTGAACAGAGCAGCTTCCCTGTCACTAAAGCCCTTGAAGTGTGGAAGCAGCTCCAGCAGTCCTTCTGCTGTTTAAGTCAGACCCACACCTCCACTTCACACACCTCCTCCTCCTCCTCCTCCTCCTCTTCTCCCTGTCTCCTGTTCCTCCCAGCTCCCTTTTTGTTCTCACACTAATTCAGTGCATTAACTTGACTGCTTTGACTCTCATCAGAAACAATACTGCCAAAGTATAGAATGTAAATTTTCCAACAACCCAAACAGTTTATACATTCAAGCAGCGCTCAGATGATAAATTGCTCTCTTTCTCCCAAACCACAGAGAAAGTGTGCAACCCCCTGCCTCCTTCCCCTCCATCTCTGTCTGTCTGCCTCCACCCCTCTCTGACATACAGACTCATGCACATCCTTCTTTCTTTCAAACACACTCCACTGCTCCCCTCACATATACTGTAGCTCACACGCTTGATCAAATATACACGGAGATTTGCAGAGCTATATTCGTCTGCTCCTCGCGGTGTTTTTTTGCTTGTGTAATCTTTCCTTATATAAGTGGACTAGAGGCAGGCGGGGTCATTACATCTGATACAGTGCACTCAGGAGAAGCTCTCAGGTTTTGTTTGTGTGTCACGGCGCGTCTAGACGCTGATCAAGGTTGAATATCGGCAAACTTATAAGACTTGACACAGAGGCTCTTCAGAGTTTTGTGCTATTCTCTTGTTTTTAGAAAAGAGTTTGGAAGGAAGCAGGGGCGTTCAGGTTGGGTATGAGCCGGGATGTAGCGGAAAGAGAAACAGGCCAGACTGTGACCTACTGTACAGGAAGATCATCATGAGGCGTACAGCCGTCGATAAAACACAATTCTGCTGTGTTGAACTATTCTCACAAGCATCTCCATGTGCTTTTTTATGTCTGAGACGTTTGTCATCAGGTCCTTGGTGTGCTTCCTGAAATGTCTTGTGTCTCTGGCCTGTAGGTCACATCAGAATATGTTGTCGTTGTTTTTTTCACTTTAGAGTTCTTAAAGTTTGTGTAGGTAACTTAATACAAGACTACATTCTAGTTTGGTGGGTTTTGGTAAGAGTGTGTTACCATAGACCTTTGCCAAGTGTGTGCTAAATTTCTAACCTAAAGGCTGGAGTGTACAACTGTAGTTCACACATGGTCATAGTATCAAACACAACATCTGTGACACGCACGCAGTGTGTGTTATGTTTGCTCACAAGTTAATTTGTAACATCTGCTTTGAGAATATTCACTCTTAAACTACACACTCTTTTGACTGTTGCTGGTGAAATGCTAATTGTGTGGCAAATAGGACTATATATTCATAAATATATGTGACTGTGATAGTTTGACATGATAAGCTTAATAAAGTGGGAAAATGTATAACATTTACTGTCAATTCAGTGTTCTGGAAATCTTAAATTCAATGTAAAACTGTGTTAAAGGTGCAATATATAAGAAATGGCCGCCTGTCAAATTCACACTCCAAACAAATAGGGGGCAGCATATCACTAGAGTAACTGCTACTTGCTGCAAACTTTAGCTGCTGTTGGCTAGTTAGCTAGCTAGCCAGTTAGCCATGCCGTTAGCTGTCCGAACCAGTTGCTGGATGCACTGGGAGACTGTTGGTGTTTACTCCGCTAGCACAGGAGCTCTGAATCAGCTTCCATAGGAATGAAAGGGGCTCTGCCTTCTTCGTGGTATCCATTTATCATTGTACGTCCAAATCCACCTTATTAGTAACTATTGTGTGTATTGCTCATAGAGAGCAAGTTCCATTTGCTGGCTGTTTTGTTTAAAGGGCACATATTTACTCATTTTCAGGTTTATAATGATATTATATTGTATTTTGGGTTACTACTAGAACAGGTTCATCAGTGTTCTCATACTGTCCTCTGCTGCAGCACTTTGTTCCCCCTCCATCTGAAATGTTCTGCTTTAACCCCACCCCCCACCCCACCCCAAATACCCAGTCTGCTCTAATTGGTCAGCTCACACATGCCTGAAACCAGCACCTTTAACAACAACACAGCAGCTGTACTAAATTAGTCCTTATGTGCCAAACTAGTCGATATGCATAAATTATGCAAATGTGTAAATGTGACATGGTGGCATAGTGTGATGTCATGATTTAAAGGCGGGACTACTGACGAAGCACTTCAGGAGCAGTGTTTTCTGTAGGAGAGAGGAGCTCCCGCTTCTGCTGACTTTGACCTTTTTTAACTTTCAAGACCTTTTACAGTACATGCATATGAAACCATATAAAACACTGAATAGGTCTCTAACAATGAAGACAGCAACTCTCATGATCCCACACTGCTTCTGAACGCCATAGCCAAATGTCTTTTGTTACTGTTTTTTCACTGACTTTGTGTTTAAAATGAGATTATGCCATAGAAATGTCTGATGAGTTCAAACAAGAGCACATTCATCCAGTTAGTGTGCAGAAAGCATTGATTTAATTTCATTAGAGGAAGCTGATAATAAAATAAAAGATTATAATGGGCAAAGGAGGTGGATGTATTAAACTTGGATGAACTTTAATGGGTATATTTAACACAGCCGTTACTTTGAGAAATTTGTCAGAAGGCCCATTCATATCTGTATCGTGAATCTGTGCGAATCTTTCCCAGAATACTAATGAATCACACAGAGATAAATTAGTGCAAAACAATAACTTCTAATGTCTCTATTGATCAAGTGGCAATGATACTTTGGCTTTTTCATCATTATATTTTTGCATATTATGGTATTATATGTCCGTTACTCTGTCAAAAAATGATTAATTCATGCTTAAACATTGTTTTAAAAGAACATATTCCCATATTCATACATCAAGTTCACACTGCTAACCATTTCACACCACGTTTTTCATCATCATATTATAGCTGGGTACACTCTTCTAATGTTGGTTAATAGGTATGAGTTGATTTTCACTCCGATATATCTCTAATTTGGAGAGGAAGAGGAGGCAAGGAGGAGGAAAGAGAAGGAGTTTGTGCTTTACTCCTGTGCTATACATCCAATGGAAGGATATATTTTCCAGATGGAGAGGTCTATAAGTGTTCATATAGGCACAGGGCAGAAAACCATGTAAGCAAAGTGAAGAAGAGGGGGGGTAGACGAGTGCGCAGAGAGCACATCTGTAAAAGCCATTTCTCTATAAGGTATGGAGAGGAAGAAGGGAATAAAGATAAATGTCCTGTGACATTCTGAAAGTGGGCCAAACCAGGGTGTGTTTAAACTGATCCATATGGGGCTTGAGAGAGACTTTATCATCTTCATACAGTTTGAACTCTCGCAGTACAGTATCAGCTGGTGTATGTTGGCTTTTGAAATATTAGGTTTCGCTCACTGTTTTGGCAGCAGTGTTTCTGATTAAAACACATGCCAATACAGTATATGAATAAATCCATACAAGACAGAGACAGACGACGCTGAGAGAGAGCTTTTTTGGTATCACTCCAGAGGATATACACGTAATGTGATGTGCCAAAAGAATATAGACACCTCTTTTTACAAAGTGATTTTTTTTTGAGCTGCTTAATAAATTACTCAATGTACAAGTTACTTTCAATTTTTTTTTTTATTTATCGCAATTATGAAAGTAATGTTAACACTGAGGTGGGCATCACGCTAGCTTAACTGCTTTCAAAGCACTCCAATTTTAAAGCCCAGCAGGCCTCGCGCTACAGGACAAGATAATCTCATTAACATAGCATCAAATATTAACATTACACGTAAGTAAAACCAACAAAGCTAATGTTGGCTAGCTAAGTACAATTTCCGCTTCATTATGCACAACTTACTTTAATGTGCTTGTGAAGGTGAGAAGTGGGGGGTTTAAAAGTGGAGATCTCAGTGTGTTTCAGGAGGCACAGCGAGCACTTCATGCACCACTGCATCATGCTCAAAAAACAGGTAGTGTTTCCTTTACAATCCCCTCATTTAGAACAGACTAGTTGTAATGAATGAATGGCAAATGTAGTAAAGTAAAACGTATATTATTGACTTAAAAATACATTCTAGTAGTTGAAAGGCAGAAGCACAGTTGAATAAATGTGCATTACACCCTGGCATCATGACAGCTTCCTGTTCTCTCCACTGCAGAGCGACAAATCATTCATTCAGAGGTTGGTATTACTCACTTGTTCACCTGACAACTGTTCAGTGTCTGGGTTCAGCTTTACAAAGAGAAGCTGAAGCATCAGATAATGTAGTGATATTTCTGTAGCGAACATCTGCAGGAAGTTGCAGATGGCTGGCTGGCGACAATAATAACAAAACTTACCGATATCAACACAAAAGAAAGTTGACTGAAAGTAACATTACACCCACGTCAACAACACTTGATAATGTTACATTAGCGTACATTTTATGTCTGCAAGCTGCAAGCATGTTATTGTAGTTTGTTCCAGCTGTGTTGCTGCTGCTTCTTGCCTAATTCTCTGTGGACTGTAGATTAATTAAGTCCATAAATCTGTTTTTTTCCAAGAACCTATAACGTCAGATAACATAACCAGGAGTGACAGAACTGTATGAATGCAAGATGTTTCTTATTAACAGGAGTGCAACAGGGTAAGTAGTTAAATCAACCCTGGAGGAGATATTTTTAGGTGGAAGAAGATGCAGTTCTGTATTTCATAAAATTTTTCGTTTCGAATGTTACTTTTTAAAGAGGAAAAAGAAAAGGTTGTGAACCAGTGTTTTTCATCATTGTTTTTGTTTACCAAATTATCTCATGGTTTTAAGACATGTGGCATAAAAACTACTCTGCTTGGACTAATGCTGGATCGCATACTGCTGGACACCATGTCTACAACTCTACACAAGTCCATTCAGTGTGTACACGCACTGGAGACACTTTTCAAAGTTACAAGTTGCTTTAAATTAGTATTAATGTAACAAAATCATGCTTCTACTAACATGTCCAATAAGTCAGTGTAAGAGTTTGCACAGTGAAGTTCAAACATCCAAGTGAAGAAACAATTAGTGGAACACATTTTGGATTGGAGGGCGGCTTTAAATTTGCGACACTTGTGAGAGATTGTTTTTTTTTTTAAATAAAAGGTCAAAACTGAAGCTGCAGAGACCAAGTTACCTTGAAGTTTAGTTGCTTGTATGGGCTAAAGTCCAAAAACATCAGTCCGTCCTCATCAAAAATGAGGATGGACTGACATTTGTGTTAGGTGGCGACCTCTAGTGGCTGTAGTAATTATTACGGCGGCGAAGGAGGAAGTCAGGTGAAGTATTATAAAGAGCGAGAAAGTTCACATAGGGAGGAGGTCGGGGCTTTAACCCAGGGGACCGCTGCTTGTGTCCAGTGTGACACCAAAAGTTAAGGGTGAGTTATTTAAATTTTAAACTTACTAACGTCGTGAAGTTACGTGCAGTTACATAAATAGCTTTTTTTAACCCAAACCATAATGTTTTCCTCAACTTAACCAAGTAGTTTAAGTGCCTACAACATCAGCCATGTTGCTTAGGGAACGGTGATATATGTCGGTTTGGGAGTGACTGGCAATCGACCAATGGTACAGTTCCCATAATGTAACTCCATAGTATGATTTGTCAGTCGCTGCCTGCCCAGTCAACGTCCACTTCTTTCAAACTTCATCCGCGGTTTTGGAATGAGACATTCAGCAATCACTGACGGGCGTAATATGACTTTTGTCCACATAGCGTACATAGTCTTTTCAGCATGGCTAAATACAAAATAAACAATTATTCAAAGTTTCTCTAAGTGCACCAAAAAGCTTGAGTATGACCATTTAAAGCTGGTTCAATGGTGAATCAACCACTTTACTAAACCATCCAATTCATTAAAATGTAGGATAGAGTCTAAAGAATCACTTTCATTAAGTGAACATACTGTAGTATAGTGGTAGGGACATGTGATATGTGGCTATTCCCCTGCCATTAGTATTGTACTACTCAGGCCAATAGATCACATATGTAGGGGCCATGTTTGACCCCAGATTCTCCAGTTTCCATAGCTCCTAATCCCATGGGATGAATTTATAGTGGTTCACTCCCCTTCTATACCTTCTCCCCGCCACATAACCACCGCTTTTTACAGTTCTTTTTCATCTTAAGTCTTGATGAAATCACATTAGAGATTTCTGCTGTATTGGAGAGGCTTGTGTAACAGTTTGAGCTTTTCTTGGTAATGAAATGTGAAGTGGGTGGACTCGGGCTTCGCCATGCATGTGTGAGATTTAATGTAAACCAGCTATACTGTAGAGGGGAAATGTGATTTTTGGCAGGCTAAGATGTGGTTTGCAGTCTCCCTCTTTTTCTCTCTCACACGCCAGCTGGGGTTAGACTGATATGGGTTTTGAAGGCCAATACTGATATTTTTGGTCTGACATTTTTCAGTCTTTAATGTAACAGTTTCAATGTCAGAAAATTTCCTGTACAACTATATTACGGATGAAGTTCTTACAGATGGATCAAGCAGGCAGGGTTTATGCTCCCACACAACACTAAAGTTATTTCTAACACACTTTTACATGTGTCTGTCATGAAATAACATGAAATAATAAAAAAATATATATATACACTAGTGTCACAGATAATCACACCATTATGATAATGATTGGTTCTCTCAGCCAGTCTCCAGAGCTTTGCTTACTTCTCAGTTAGTCTCTGTTATCATAGCTTTTATTGCTCAATGTAATTTATCATCAAGGGCCTCTGTCTTTATCCATTATGAAAGGCTGACACGTGGTTTTTGGGGTTTTGTTGTCCGAGCTAAATCTGTCTCTCTACTGCCTGAAAAAAAAAAGAAAACCTTGTAAATGTAACAAAAATAAAAGACTGAAATTTGAGTTTGGAAGGTCATTCATGATCGTGGGAAAACTAGCTGGACAAGGTCCACTTAAAAAGCCTGAAAGTAGCTCCCATAGTTAGCTAGCTGGTTAAATAAGTGATAATAATAAGTGGACCTTGAGTTAAGATTATTTTGTAAAAATTAAATAAAAAACAGCTAAAATGACAAGTGGGTCATGTCTTTTTATACTGGTGTTATGCAGGTATGTAACTATGTGATCCTGCCCTCTCACTGAAGTTACACAGTGGAGAAACAAGTGATAGGGGGGCTGAGTGGCTGAGACAGAGACACCATTCACCCCACTACAAGACACTGTACCATCAAAATGATTTTGAGGCTGCTATTTTAAGGTTAAAATGTCACAGATTTAGACTTCACGTTGCTTTAACTTAGCATAGTAAGTTAAAACTTCAATATGTACATAAAGGTAAAAGTCCTATTTGTAAGTCTCATTCCCTTCTCATCAAAAATACTGACACTTTCGGATGGCAGCTGACCTGACCTGTGATCCCAAGGCGAAAAAAGCCGGGTGTAAAGCAGACTAAGAATTTCAAGTTGTTAAAACTTCTTAGCTCATACAACTTAGATATTATAGTCTACTTGGTAATTCTGAGGAAATCGGTTTCCTGACTTTTTTAAAGTGAAGTCAACTTTAAAAATTTAAGTGTTGACGAGTTGGGATACCCAAAGTGTCAGTGTCACTATCTTACAACCAGTAGCTTCAATGAGAATAATACAGTGTTGCTACCAACCCCAAAAAACTTTTGGCCCCAAAAAACTTTTTCCACATAGACAGCCATCATAAAAGTTTCTTGACAGGGCAATCTTGAAGTGCAGACAACTCCAATAAACCAAGATTGAATACTTACCAAGCTAAACTTACATATAACTATGAAAAGTCTTCTCTTTGTCTATGACATCATGACAATGTAAGGTCTGGTGCCGGTGAGTCCAGGGAAAGACACTAATGAGCGCGTGTCATGAGTGGCTCAATGTGGGTGATCAACTTTAACCGGAATGAATGGACACATTATCCAGTTCTCATATGCAGAACACCCAAGACACAAACCACTAGCTAGTGCTGGCTAACCCACACATTCCTGTGTGAATCAGTTGATTTATAATCAGTTAAAGTTGTCAAACAGAATTAAAATAGATATTCTAGTATATGCAGTATAAGGGGGCTTTCCTTTCCACTTCACTTTCTCCATGTCTTAGCTGTTTTAGCTTAAAACATACTTTGTGTTTGACTTTTATGTAGAGGTGGAACTGTGTGTTCTGGAGAGAAATGAAGGCCCCCCCTCCCCGCAACTGCATACAGGCCGATACAGTGTAATCCACAGGTGGAGACCACCCTCAATGAAGGCACACACGCATGCTTACTTCCAGGCTAAAGCACACATAGACAGACATACCTGTACACACACACACACACACACACTCAAGAGCACCTGGACGTACAGAAGATACGCACATGCATAGACACAAAAATATGCACGTACGCATTTTTAAGGGCATACACAGAGATGAACTGATGTGCACACATGTTTATGCATTAATGTGGACACACACACACTGGGGGTGAAAGGATTCCTTGTTCTTTTATCACAGTGAGGCCTCCCTGGATTGAGATGACATGGCAGCTTTTGCTAATGTCAGAGAGGTTCGCTTCTACTATTACACGCGCACACACACATGCACACATATGCAACACTGAACGCCAGCAGCTGGCTCACCGAGAAGACCACACACGCTCGCTCACACACACGCCACAAACTGAGTCACAATCAAGACTACTGATCCCTATCACGCACACGCACACACCCTCGGCGGTGCCATATGGGGAGCAGCGTCGGTGGCTGCATGTGGGATCAATGGGAACACCGGTGGCAACTGCAGTAAGCTCTGGAGACACACCATTAACCTTGACAGAGAGACAGACAGAGAAAGAGACAGACAGCAGAGGCAGAGACTGAGAGTGAGACACATTTCTGCAGCTCCAGATGACTTCATACAAGCTTTTCATGCAGTGGACGGAAAGTTGTCACACAATCTCTCTGATACATTTCTCATGCTTTCTATCTTCTGTTTCATGCTGCACAACCTTTTTCACACAGTGTACAGTAACAACTGGGTCATTTCCACTGTGGGAAACAGAAAGGAGCCTGTACACAAGACAACCCATCCATTTTCCCTCCTCCTGTATTTGTTCCTGTCCTCCGTCGCTCCCACTGTCTGCTTCCTCTCTCCCTCCTTTTTCTGAGATCCTGGGGAAAGTCCCAGTCGCTCTCTCTCGCTCTCTCTCCTTGCATTCCTGTACTGAGTGGAAGGCTAGGGCCCCTTCACACTGCAGGAATTCTCCTGTGTTTGTGTGTGTGTGTGTCAAACTGTGTGCGAGTGTAAGAAAACGTCTGTCCATTTCTAATTGCACCCTGAGTGTTGAAAGTGGTCTGTGAGAGCTGTGTCACTAAATATAACAATAGACAGTAAAAGGCAGGAAGCTGCAAGTATGTTGGGGTTTTGCATTGTGCGTGTGTGTGTGTGCGTGTGCGTGTGTGTGTGTGTTCAATTGCTTCTACAGCTGCAAGCCCCTTACAGGCCCAGTGTAATCAGTATACTTCAGCTGCACATTTCTCCCACTCAGTGGACGAAAGCCATTTTGCCTTGCTTCTCTCCCTCATGATGTTTCAATTTAATGCTAAATACATTGGAATATGATGAGGGTTTACATTGTATTTATTACATATATATATATGATTTATGGAATATCTGCTTTGGCTGAGAATAGATAGCCCTCAATGTGAACTCATTTTAATAAAACACATTTTTGGATGTTACAAAGGTATACGTGAAGGTTGTACCAACAGTCCATGTAGTAGTGGCAGTAGTAGTAAGAACCAAAAAAGTAACAGTAAATGAGTTGTACCAGTAGTTGCCACAGTAGTAGTAGGAATCGTGTGGGAGTAATATTAGAGTTCCAGTGGTTGTAGTAGCCAAAGTAATAGCAGTTGCTGTAGTAGTAGTATTAGTACTAGTAGCAATTGGTAGGGATAGTAGCAGTGGTGGTTGTTGTAATGGTATAAGTAGTATTAGTGGCAGTAGTAATACTCCTATTAGTGTCAGTAAGTGGTAGCAGTTGTAATAGTAGTAATAGTAGTACTGTATTAGTACTGCAGAAGTGGTGCGTAGTAGTTGTTTTCGTAAAAATAGTAGTACTAGTGGTTGAAGTACTACTACTAGTGAAATTAGTAGTAGCAGTTGTTGTAATGGTAGTGGAAGTGGTAGTTGCACAGGCAATGGTATTAGTGGCAGTCGTAGATGTAGTAGTAATAGTAGTTGTGGTTGTAGTAGCAGTAATAGTAGTGGTGGTTGTAGTAGTGGTTGTGGTAGTAATAGTAACAGTGGTTGTAGTAGTAATAGTAGCAGAGACAGAAGTACTAGTAGCAGTAGTACTACATTTGCAATAGTAAAGGCAGTAGTAGTGGCAACTGTAGTATAAATAGTAGTGGTAGTAGTAGATCTAGTTGTACAGGAGTAGCACGTGGATGTCACTGTAGTAATAGGAGTCTAGTAGTGGTAATAGTTGCAGTAGAACAAGCAGTAGTATTATTAGTAGTAGTGGTTGCAGATGCAAAGGTAGCAGCAGTAATAGAAGTAGTATATAAATATAAACATATATAGCAATACTGCAAAAGTAGCAGTGGTGGCAAAATAAATAGTAACTGGTATAGCATTTGGTGTAGTCTTGTTAGTAGTTCCTATAGTAATAACAGTGACTAAATAGTTGTAGTTATAGTAGTTATAGTTGTAGTAGTAGTAGTCATTGAAGTAGAAGCAGTCGCAGCATTAACTGTAGTTGTACAAGTAGTTAGTTATACTGGTTGTAGTAATTGTAGTAGCAGTAGTTAGTTCTAGGAGTAGAAATAGTAATTGTACTATCAGCAGTGTATCTCTTTTCAGTGGATAGTACTGGTGTGCTGCCTGTGGTGTTTTTCACCTCTCCTGGAATCAGATTCATGAAAAACATTGAATAATGTAGACTGATTTGTAAAAGTTCTGAGTATTGGCAGCTTCAGATCCCAAACCATCAGTATCAGCCTTCAAAGACTGTGTATCCTGCACACAGAAGTCTCAGTGAATCACTGTCCAAGCTAAGCCTGAGTTCCTGTTCGCACACCACCACCACCAGTATTAACTGTACTGTATTTCTTTTTTGTTTTCATTAGAGGGTTAGACGGCAGCGCCCGAGAGATTCCTCCATTTCTCCTACTTTGCTCACTTCTGCCTATGCTTCAGTGATTGATATTAAATCTGTTCTGTTTGATCAATAATTAAAGGTGCAGTGCCTAGTGTTCCCAGACTAGACTGAGCATTATGAATTATAGATTGTTATTCCTGCTGGTCTGATCAAAGAATAACAACAACAGCCCTTTGCCGGGTTGGAGCACTACCAGTGCTGATGCTCTCTACTGACTGGATAACACAGGATTATTATTTCATCTCCTCGATCAGGGTTTTTGCTGCTTAGAGTAATGGTCCAAGTTTCTAGTCAGGAAGAGAGAGATCCTAGAGAGAGGAAGAGAGAGAGGCAGAGAGGGGAGAGGAGTTAAAACGAAGGTCTTCGGCCAGATGGATTCGAACCCTTCCGTGTTGATGCCAGCACTGGCCAGCATATGCAAAAGACAAGCTTGTTTTAATTACACTTCACCAAAACAAATTGAGTATTGTCACGCTAGGACGTGGCACTTCTGTACACTTTCAGTGATCAAAGTCAGAACACACATATGAACACATGCTCATATGCACATGAATGTACGCTCACATATGGTCTTTTCTTTTATCCCCTCATTTGAATGCGAGCGTCCAAGTGGTGCCTCATATAGTTACAACACTTATTGCCAAATCCGCCTGCAGAAATCAGCTTAGCTGTTCACCAACTAAGTTTTAATAAAGTAAAGTACATTTTCTGAAGTATTAATTGGTTTCTCACTCAGATTAGATGAAAAGATTGATGCTTACTTATCTATCTGTTTAATATGATCACAACAAGCAGCCGGTTAGCTTAGTTTAGCACAAAGAATAGAAAAGGGGAGACTCCCACGAGCTAATCTGCTTTAATGTTTACCGCAGAATGACTACTGTTAGTTATGTGAGCTTGTATGTTTCTAATAGACCACACTGGTTGTTGGTTTGACAATATTGTTTTATCGGTTTTGGTTAATGATTAATTATTAAAGGTGGGGTTGGTAAGATTGTAGAAACCAGCAAGAGCAACTACATTTTGAGTATCCAGCTGAAAAAAGGCTACCCCGTCTCACCAGAGCCACTCCTCCTGGACAGCCTGGCTACACCGACACTGACTGCCCTGTTTCTCTCACTGGACAGCTGGGAGATGTGTTAGCAGCTAATTTGCTACATTGAACAAGCTCTTTTAGCATTTTTAGTCCAATAAATACATAAACAACTCTGTTAAATGCCTTAGTCATAAACACAAACGAAATAGTTGCCCCAAATTTACGCCAGTCTTAAAAGGCTACCTGACACGACAGTTAATCCTTACAGCTGTGGGTGTGTGCTTTGTGCTAATGTTAGCTGCTAAAGGAGTGTGTTGCTGCCGCAGCAGCTCGTTTATTGGGCTCAGGGGATGTGTGCTTTGTGCTACTCCGTTAGCTGCCGCAAATGCTCACTAGTTCTCTGGCTAGCATCCTGCTGAATAGGGATGATAGGGAGGTTGGCTTGCTACAGTTCCTCTGTTGGTGAGTGAACAGACATTTTTTGCAGGTTGACAAGCAGCGTCACCGTGTTTTCCCACAAACAGTACAACCAGTTTTCCAGGAAAGTTGTGTCATGCACTTCTCCACTTCCCTTCTCGTACAGCGCAAGTAGACACGCTAGTAGCAAGGTTACTGAAAATCATCCTACTGATATCTTTGGCTGTCTCTATCAGTTAAGAAACAGTCCGGCACATCCGTGATATCAATCTGCTCTTCTAACTTTTGTGAGAAAAGGAAATTATCATGTTTCCAACTGTTCTTTGAAGTTCATAGTTTAACTTCAGGATTTGTAATGTGAGCTTGTTTTATCCTGATGTGATGCAATTTCATAGGAAGCTAAGGAACCACATATCAGAAGTTGCAAGTAAGCAGAAGGGAAAAACAGGCCAAGGCAGCGTCCACGTAATGCCATTGTGTGACAGTACCATTGTGTGTGTGTATGTGTGCGCGCGCATTTTATGTCGAGACAGAAGCAGTCAAAACAGGAAAAACCCACCAACCAGCTGCCCTTGTCTGTCACCCCTGTTCACCTCTGGCTGAGCTTGAGCGTGAGTGTGTGTGTGTGCTTATACAATATGTGCATACTGTGTGTGTGTGTGTGTGTGTGTGTCATTAACACCTGGCAGTCTCTGTCTTGTCCAGTCACTAATAGAGTGGCTGAATGGGGTGAAGCTGCCTGCAGTGAGAAGAACAATGTGTTAGAGACAATAATAGACATTACAGTGTGGGAAACAGGGCCTATTCATTTATACAGGAAACAGAGAAATACACAGAAATACACACAGTTTAACACACACACACACACACACACACACACACACACACACACAGAGCAATTACACATGTTTCCTTTGTTCACACACCGTACCAGAAAGGAGTTTATTTAATAATATGCATGCAGAGCGATGGGATGTATTACTACCTAATATGGCTAATTTAATCAGTTAATTCTGAATCCAGAGCTTGTTTATTTATATCCTCACTGTCTTTTGGCACAGCTTCATTTTCACGTGGCAGCTTTCCAGATATGATGCCTTGTTTTCAACTTTTGCCAAAACCTCCAAACCACCTTCCTCCTTTCTAATTCTAATTTTCACTCCCTCTCTCCTCAGTTCCACCCACACACGCACACACACACACACACACACACACACACACACACACACAGAGACACTCACACATACGTGCACACAGACCCATGCTGAGCCTCGGCTGTGGTAATTAGATACAGTCTGTCTAACTGTCAGACATCAACTGGTACCAGACACCAGACTCCAACCTCATTGGCTAATCCTCCAGACGCTGATACGCATTACGATTGGCTGTTGCCTCCTCCGCTGCTCTGACTCTGACCCAGTAAACTCGCGTATGAACCAAATGCACACATTTCCATTGGCTGTCTCCGAGACACATGACTGGTACTCACAGACGCTCTCTGGCTCGCCTGCTCCCAGAGGAGGATACAGTTATCCTCCTTACAGAGAAAAACAACACCATTCATCACCTCCTTCTCTCTCTCCGTCGTTCCTCATCTATCTCTCTCCCTGTATTTAGGCTGTGTTATGCTGTGTTGTTATGTTTCTGTCTTTGTCCCTCTGAAGGTTTTGTGGCCACTCCAAGTCCTCTGGATGCCCGGGTCAGGCTGAATTACCTCCTCTCAGACTTTGTAACAGCTGAAGTTGATCCTATCAGATGCAGGCTGGAATGAAATAATCCCTAAGGATGTAATTTATCCAGATCGATCCCCTTATATGGTGTTATTTTTCGACTTAATATTTTTACTAGCATTTCCTCCCACATTAAACTCTCACACCCCCGTCAGTCGCTGACCAGTGAACAGGATAGGCCCCGTCATGGAGCCATAAATATTTATCCGGCTCACTCATCTAGCTCTTACTCCTCAGCACTACTGTGATGAGGCAGCATCGGTTTCACACAACAGGTTTATGTTGTCATGTCCTGTTGCTGACAGCAGTCGACAAACACACACAGTTGCTGCTTCCAAACCAGGAAGGATATTTGAATTCTTCCGTTTCCCTTTTCTCATGGTACTGTGCCATACGAATCTCCTGTGTATGGGGGTCATGTATTGGTTATAAAGCCTGCCCTGTGGTTAAAAAGTCAGTGACTTTAAACCCAAAAACTGCTGTGAAAATGCTAATCCACATGAATACCTACCACATAGTCACTAAACACCCGAGCAAAGCCAAACTGAAATTAAAAAACATATTTTTGCTAAATCAGTTTATTTTTCCTTTTAAGTTCCGTTTATTTGGCTTCCAGCATAGTGCGCCCTGCATTATTGTTTCCAGCTGCCATCGATCAGCATGTGTTAAAATAACATGAATGAAAAGAGACATCCAGTGGGAATAAGTTCTAATGTTAGCAAGAAAGGCTAACTAGCTTCTTCTTCTTTCTGATTGAAAGGTAGTTGATAGCTAGCCCCTCACTTTAATATAGGCTAATGGGAAATACATCTTAAAGCGGAAACAGACCACTTTTCAAATGCCCTCTCCCTATTATTATTCCCTGTAGTATTACTGCTGGCACTGCTGTCGCAAAGACAGCGTAAGCAGCCAAAAACAACCCTAAGAATCCCAATTTGACCTACAGATCCCAATCTCAGTACTATTAAAGGCAGAGTGAACCACCCGGTTGTATTAATCAGTAGGCAGGTTTTGTTACTTACTGATCTTTTAGAGAGGATGCTGGTTTTGAACCGTATCCTATCCCACTGGTAAGGGGAAACACATATCAACAGGGGAACAGACATTGACACAACACCGGCACACCCGTCCGTTCACTCTCGGTTTCTATCGCTCTTTGTCTTCTTTGCCTCCTCCGTCAGCGGGTTTTTATTTTATTTTGCAGTGTAGAGTTTCCACAGTTATTCCAGTTGTTCCACCGTTACCTGGGGATAGCGATCAGGGAAAACAATGCCTCTTTCTGTTTTGGTTGCGAAATGACAACTTGTTCCTTTGTTCTATAATTTGTCCTTCATTTTTCTACAGCGATTACATCGTACAATCAGTATACATGTGAACTCCAGAAGTTAAAGCAAAAAAGTTGTCTATTGCCAGTTCAAATTTAACAGTAGCCTACATCATCAACACTATGTGGAAAAAGGGCAACAAACGTCTTGAATCAATGTTTGTTGTCTATTTAAAGGGCTATGACATGCTTCACGCAATAGCGCACCATGAAAGTGTGCAGTGTGAGTCATATTTTTTTAAAGAAAAGCTGTTTTCTTCCCTTTTGAAAAAAGGAAACATATCCTCAACAGCTGCAGTATCATTATTGTTTACGTATGTCTTTACATAACAAAAGTGGGGGAATTCAAATTTCAGTTAAACCTAAAGGAAAGGTCCTGCTGTGGATGTCCTGGGCAACTTTGAAAAAGTGTAGGATACATATCAGAGGAGGCAATCTACTCTCATTAAATTAAGTCAAAAACCACATTTGTATGTATTACCTCCCTGCAGACACAGATGCCAGTGTACACTGTGATTTATGAGGGTCAATTGACTTCACGTCACCCTCATATCCCTCCCAGCGATCAGAGGATATTTGATCAGCAAGTCCCATCAACATGAACAAAGCACAAAGCGTTATGGTACGCAGAGCTTTCACACACACAGGAGATCACAGACAGAAGGCCATTCGGCATTCTGTGTCGCCATGTTCACATGTTTGATCAGGCTTTATGTTTGCTCATATGAAGTGTCACTGTATACGGGTCTATGTACACACACTCAATTATCTCCTCTCAATAGGGCCTGACTGGAGCTGTGGTGCCAGCAGACTAGTGATGTGTGTAATCCAGAGCGCCCGGGCATTAAGGCTGGTCAGTCAGGCTTGTGCAAACATTTGGTAGCATGGCAAATGGTCCAATCAAAGTTTTTTCAAGTAAATTTATATAACAGAACTACCTCGCATGCAGTTATGCATGTTAATTTTTTTTTTTCCAGCAATGCCATGTTTTACACATTCACACCCAGCAGCTTCCTGGTGCATTTAATTTCTGGCCACTGAGCAGCTCCCATGCTAAAATTGGGGGTTAAGTGCCTTGCTCAAGGATACATTCACAAGTGTCTGGTGAGAGGATGGAGCAGTGGTCCTTATTAACTTCCTCTTCCTGACAAGATTTTCCAAGCTAGTCTGGGATTTGAAACGGCAGCTGATCACAAGGGCAGAACAGCTTGAAGCGGAATAACAAATTTAAAGTTGAATCAAACTTACCATAATTTTTTGATAATAACATAATATGTCATTGGTAGAATTTTCTCTTATTTGATCAAAAGTGTTATAGTATCTCAGAAAAAAGGAATTTAAAATGTTATTTATTTGTTAGTAATGACAGCACGTCTCCGAGCAACAGTAGCTGTCAGTCACAATGATTGCAATGGAAAGTCCTTTCAGACTTGAAACTTGAATGCTGGATCATCATATATGTCAAAGAATGGTTTAATCCTCTTTTAAAAACTGAAAAAAGTATACACATTTAATGTACAGTACATCTTTTATTCTCAAGGGGTCTCAATTTTGTATGTATCACGTAGATTCCAGTGGCCACCATGGCAGTTGGGGGCGACATCTTAAGCCGTTTCTTAGTCCTACCTCATTTGAGCACTCCTTACAGGACTCCATATGATTGACTGGTCATTTGCCATCACCACAGCTGACACTAACACCGCTAACTGGAAGTGATGTGAATGAGTGATCGTATTGTTTCAGTTTTTCCCATGAAGTTGTCCTAATCTGCTCCGTGCATCAATAAACAGGCTAAGCGACATAGCTTGTATGAAAATGGCTCGCCCTGGTTCTATTTTTGTGGAGTTTAGAGGCACTTGCTTCACTTCCACCCTAATTTAATTGGTCATAATTAACACTGACAAAAGAAATTAATCACTTTAGTCAAGCAAATGGTTAAAACCTAAGAAAATTGTATTAGCAGGGGTCCACACAAACAAAATGTACATTGTCAAACAGTGCTAAAGTTGGCTAGCTAGGCTAGCTTGAACATTACAAATGAACACTACTTAGCCTAGCTTGCTTTCAGTTTCTTATTGGAAAACAGACTTAACTGCAGACGGGTCCTCTTGAATGTTGATTGTTGTACAGTAAAGGGACAGACGAGGGGGGTGAGGGGATTCCTTGTATCAACATTTGTAGGCGATGATGTTCTCCAGGCAGTAGCACGTCATCGAATTTGACAGCTTGTCTCCGAGCAGCACTAGCTGTCAGTCACAACCACTGCCACGAGAAACGCCCTCTCAGAGGCTTGAATCTTAGATGGTGGTTCTTCAGATATGTTCAGAATGGTTTATACATTTTTGAAATTTTCTTTACCCAAAAAATAAGAATTCACATTTTAGTTTAACTTCTAGTCCCTTTTTTAAAAAATCTGTTGGTAGAAACATCGACAATGTATAATCTTTTTTCAGGAATGATGATGAAATGGTTTCTCATCGTGGCCCTGCGATCACTTATCTTACATTCTAATTTCAACACCAGAACTAGAGCTACAAGGTTTCTACCTGACAGCACTGATAAGATGTACCAAAGGCAAGGACAGTTCAACGTGCCTGTCGAAAGATTTTTGTGAGTCTGATGAACATCCTGGAGAAATTCCTCTCAGGCTTATGTAAACCCATGTTTAGTCTTTCAGCTCTTACACCTACATAAGCTTCAAATTCCTTGAGGAATATGAGTCACATACATGACTGTCGCAACAGCAAACATGTCATCCCCCATATGTGATACAATCCCCCTCTGGGCCAATCAGCAAACCAATATGTCACCTTGATTTGACCTGTAACTGTAGAGGGCCCTTTTGGGCCTATTAGCCTAAAGGGGGTAAGTCTGGATTGTGGTGTTGAAATGCATCATAGTCCAAGGTTCAGATATCACATGACAGATGGATGAAAAAGCAGATGAAAGGAAACGACAAACAGAAATTACACTGTAGACATGAATAGATGATTCACTGTCTTACCCCCACATAATTAAATTGTCAGCAACACTATCATACTCTTGTTTATCAGTGTGGGTACTTTCCCAATTGAGTCAACTGTTAATCTAATCAGCGGTGTAAACTCACAGATAAAGGAGTCATTTCTGGAGTATATATATATATATATATATGGAGATATATACTCTTTTAAAAGATAGTAAAATATGTTTAATATCAAAATATTGAGTCATTCATCCTTGTCCAGTGATACAGTCAAAAGAGCAACAGTGAATGAATAGAAAACAGACTTTTGTTAGAAGAATAGTCAAGTGTTTTTCAAGTATTTGTGGCAGTTGAGGTCATGGATGAGCTTGACTCATCTTGGCTGTCAGACCGGGAAGGACGGCCACAGTGAGTGAGTTTGTTAACCATTTATTAGAAGAAATTGGACATTCCAAATGGACTGTTTCCTGTCAGTGATTGGGTAAATATCTCCGCTGTTAATCTTTACTACAGTAAAAACCAACATGTTCTCACGCCCAACTCGTCAAATACCAGAGCGTGGTCAGTGGCCTTAAGCTTCAATCTATGATGCTCTACCTGCCCTCTAGTGCCAGTTTTGCATGTGACTGGTTAGGTGGTCAAGTTAGTAATAGTATGTAATATGCTACGTCCGATTAGACTTTCAATATAAAGGTTGCTGACAGACAGTTTTTTCACATAGAATTACATATTATGACTTTTGGACTGTTTTTAACACTTTAAAACTGAAAACCTAACACAACCACTGTTATGTTAGGTATAGGCACCAAGACTACTTGGTTAGGTTAAGGCACAAAAAAATAATTTGTTAGGTTAAGGATCCAAAACTATGTAACATACTTAAAAACAAATCACTCTTGACTCTGCTAACGGGACACAAACCACGGTCTCTAGAGGGTAAGTCCAGTGTATGACCCACCTGAACACCCCGTCCACCCCTGTCTTGGGCTTTTCTCGCTCTTTTTACTACCGCACTAGAGCGGCGCTTCAAGAAGTGACACTAGAGGGGTTGGGAGTGAGAACGGCCTTTTAGAAACAGCTTTTACCTCCCAAATTCCCCAAATAGGCTAGAAAATCTTTTCAAACCTCACATCAGCTCTGTTCACACACACTGCTTTAATAAAATCCAAGATTTTCTAAATGAGTCTTTCAATAGTTCTTTCCATAAATCAGCTTTTTCTCGCTTGTAGAGTATTACGAGGGCACTCCTCCCGAACTCTGCCCTTTGCACTTTTTGTTTGCTTGTAACTTTTCTGGCAATCTAAGCTTATTCTCCAGTTGGACGCATTTTATGTCACACCGGATAAGAGTACCAGCTAAATACCTACAACAGAAATGAATAAATGAAAAACAGGAAAATCCCTGAATGCTTTCCATCTGTCTGATCCCTCCCTTAAGCTGTTTTGAGATACTTTTTGCTGAAAGCTGAAGCGCACGTCCACAACTCCTCACTGACACCCTGGGGTTAATCTCAAAAAATACACACACATGCGCAGAATGAGTGTTTAGTGCAGATTAGGTTGTTAGAGATGAGCATCAGCAGTATTTGAAAGCTGATTCAGGATTTTTTTTTCCAGACTGAAGAGGGAAATGGGCTAATCTCTGCCCGGACACCTACAATATGTCTGTCAGCTGAGGATTTACACCTTCGGGGCCGTCTGGGCAGGGGCATACAGCACTGAACGGACATGTGTGTGTGTGTGTGTGTGTGTGTGTTTGTCTGTGTCTGTGTGTACATGACTGCCAGCATCTTGCTGGAAGCATGACAGCTGCTTTACCAGCAACTGGGCTGATGATTAAGTGACACGTGCTCATTACGTGTCTTCCATTGTCCACCCAGTAAAATAAACCACAAGCAGAGAGCAGGAAGGCATGCATAGTGGGGACATTTGTTATTGGTCAATGATTAAGCCTGTGTGTCCTTTCCTTTCCTCCTTCATTGACCAGTCTGTCCTTATCTGTCCTTTCCTATCCTTCCCTGTCCTCCTTTCTCCTTCTTCCTTTCCTTTCCATCTCTCAATGTTCATCTTCTCCCCTCCTCTTCCCTTTCCTTTCCCCTTCTCACATTTCCTCTCTTCTCCTCTCCTTCCTGTAATAGCTCACGGAGGCATGTCTGAATCCCGGCCACCCTCATTAACCTTATCATTAAGCTGACCCCCAGCTGGACTGCACTGCCCTCACACTGCTGTGTGGAGCTTGAGGAGTTGTGTCAATACATACACCCTCAGCCATTAAGCTGGAAAAGCGAGAGCTGGGAGAGAGGGAGGCAGAGCCGGTGGATGCACAGAAAATTTATATAACAGCTGAGGCGGCGAGGGAGGAGAGTGTGAGAGAGAGGGAGAGGGATGAATGATACATCCAGGTTGATCTGAACTTTCCATGTACTCCATTCCTTTTGATGTGCTTTGAGTGTGTGCATTATGAAAGCCCGTGGTGATTAGCCTGCCTATGTCTCGGCACTATGAATAAGACCCCAAGGGAGCAAAAATGTCTAGACTTATTCAGAGAGGAAGCCTTATTATCTGCTGTACAGCAACTATGAAGAGGCTCATATTCACTTTGCAATCCAAGTGCTGCAGTGGCCTTATGCAACAGTCCAATAGCAGGAGTCAAATCCCAATCAAGTCATCACATAGGAGAGTGGATGAGGGCAGAGTGAATACAGAGGGAGGGATAATGTTTCTGTATGTAGCCGACACGTTATCCGTGTATCTCGTCCATTTGAATACAGAACATGTGAGTACACTGCATCTTCAGATCCAGTGCTATAGAGAACGTCTGAAGCACAAAAAGTGATTGATTACATTATTATTGAGATATTGGTGTAACATGCAGAGATGACTGACAGCCTTGAGAGGCCTCGCTGCATGTTTTGCAATATTTAGTTAAACTTCACTTCTTCACCACATAAAGATTACTTTACAAACACAGCCTCGCTGCAGGTGCTGTTCTTTGATTTCACACAGAATCCCTGCAGAGCAGTCAGTGGCAATGGGAGAACAAGAAAAAAGGCTCATGAAAAATGACTTGTTTACCTCCTCCAGTGAGGTGACCTTTAGCTGTTTTTGCACATAAAAATTTTTTTTTACTTTTGTACAACACTAAGTCTGTAGACAGACACACTCGAACTGGCAATGCCAACATGCTGCTGTTTGAGGATAATGTTTACCATCTTAGTTTGACTTGTTAGCATTTGCAAATTAGCATGAAATACAAAGTAAAACCAGAGACCTTAGAAGAGAGGAGACAAGCCACTTAGAGCATTTTTCAATAGAAAAGTCTGTAACACCAGGACGACATGAATTCAATCCAGTCAATTGTCTGCTTTATCAGTGCCGAGGGTCATTATGTCACTGAATCTTGCTTTGGTGTCAGACTGTGGTGTTGTATTGAAGTCAATGGGAAGTCTTCTGCATTTTTTATTGGATTTGACTGGTGATTCTGTACATGCAGTTATTATGTCCTGATGAAAGTGAAGTTATAGCTCTCTCCCTATTCATTTAGATAGGAGCCTGGTCTTGTTAGCCTAAAATAACTGCCGGGGGGGCGTTGCCAAGATGGCTACTGAGTGGCGAGAATTGCCTTAAAGGACTGTGGTACAGCTTTTGTTTGATGGGAATGTTATTAGTTTTGAATGTATAGGATGAATTTGTAATTGTGACCTGATGGTGGTGCTAGAGGAATAATCAGTGTTCACTCAGTTCAACTCCTGGGTACCATCAACATCTGCCGCAACCTTCATGGCAATCCATGAAACATTTGTTGAGACATATTGAAACAATACAACCTCATGGTGGTGTTGGAGGAACAGTCAGAGGTTCGGCAAAGTCATCGAACTTCATCCTCTGGTGACCATGAATATCATAGCAATCCACTGAAAAGTTAATGAGGTATTTCCATCGAGACCAAAGTGTTGGGCCGACCGACCGACATTGCAGTCCTCAGAGCCATGCTAGAGCGACTGTCATCATGAGTTTTTTATATGATGCCTGTACCATTCTGTTACAACTTCAGTGAAAGGATTGCACGGCTGGACTCACCTGAATAACTCATCCGCTGCTCGGCCCTCTTGTTAAATGTCAAACATGCCAACATCTGAGCTTATTTTTGCCAGCTACTGAAGAGCAAGGCCTGCAAGTTTTTTTACACTTGACAGTGATAACATGTTAGATAACACAAAATAACATCTCTGCTACTAGACTTCCTGGTATTTATTAGGGCAGTGGAGGCAATATGTGGCTGCGATTAGACAGAACTGCGTTTGTTTTTCTTCAGCGAGCGGCGGCTATTTAAAGAAGTGTTGCCTCCGTCGTAATGATATCTGAGAAATCTCACTGTGCTTCACACATTGTCATGGTGATGAGAGGGGCGACTGAATCACACCAATTCCTCATCGGCAGCAAGGTGAGAACTTGTAGTCATTGAGCTAAAACACTCAATGAGTAAGGAGCAGATTAGTGTGTGGATTTCTGAATGACCACTCTGCTTTCTGGCCCCTCTGTTGCTTTCCTCTCCGTCCGCCCTCTCATCCCACCAAGATCTTTTAAAGTCAGGTCTCGATGATTGAACTGAGGGACAAATATCGGTGTACCATGTATGTAATGTAGATGAACATGTAAATGAATCCATAATGTATTCAGCTCGGCTCTTTGTCTCCGTGTTTGAGCTCCTATAGGTGATTTTTGCCCCGGGCATAACAATCATTCAACGTGTTAATGGGTCGCACACTGAGCTCGTTAGCTATGCACAGCCCTCATTAACATACAAATTCAATTAACTTTCTCTGCAAAAAAGAAAAAAAAAAAAGAAGGAAAGAAAACAAATCTTTAGTGTGATGTCTACCCTTCCTGCATTTTATCTTCATTTTAGTCACAGTGAGTGGAGGAGAATGCCAACGATGCGGTGACTTTCTCTGTTTTGGGGCTTGTTGATGAATGCTTTATGGTGTTTTGCAAGGTGATACAGTTCAGAGCGCAGCCAGACATCCTTGCGCACGGGGAATGAGAATGTTTTGCCCTCACACTTTTATGAAGGAGACTGTCAGGTATTTGTCCTCTGCCATTAGCTGTCTGAGCAGGCTGGATGGCAGCTGTTTCACAGGGCCATTGTGGAGAGACAGCACGGGTCCCTAACTGTGGCAGAATTAAGCAGTCCTCACTGTGTTGATTGAAAGCCAATTTTCAAAGTGGTGCGTAGTCAGAATGTTCAATAGCTGTGGCCTAGCAGGCAGACCCTTCATCTTCCATCATGTATTCTATGGGCAATGCTCTTATCATGGGAATTGGTAATTAGTGGCATGCATTGTGTCAGAGGACAGAGCACTGAATACCAACGACATTAAAGGGCTGATGAGATAAGAGGAGTGTGTGCTCGTGTGTTTGTGCCGGTGGCTGTGTGTGTGTTCCCTCTCCCACGCTCACACTCGTGCTCCAGGGACAACGGTTAGGTGCCTCGGCCATGGCGATGCATGACTTCAATTTACATGTTTGCATATTTGACAATTAACCAAATTGATTTCCTGTGTGTGTTGAGCGACAGCATTGGATGTCTGTTTTCCCAAGGATTTTCAATACCGCGTCCATCCCCATATCAAACAGGTCCAATAATGGCAGCGGCTCATTTGCATACCATTAATTAGACATTCATATTAAATGGCTAATTAGCATATATAGCGTTCTGTGTTTTGTCAGGGTGAAAGCTATAGCAGCAATAACTTTTCCTTTCATATCACTTGTTTTTGCTATCTATGCAAATGTGAGCAGTTTGTGATGGTTTTAATCAGTAAGTGTGTGTTTGTGTGTGTTTGTGAGCAAAAAGAGGAGACTCAGGGAGAGATGTTCAACATACCTTTTGGAGTAGAGGCCGCAAAGAAAAGCTGTCTTGCAGGCATGGTGAAAGAGAGAGATAGAGAAACACACTAATGATTATGTTTTTTTTTCTGCCACAGAAAGAAAAAGAGACTAATGATGCTTTTTTGTTTGTAGTTGACATTTTCTTTGAAGGCTGATAATGAAGCTCCTCGGAGAGGTGCAACCACAGCCAAACTTATCCAACCAGCTCTCCCCTTACTATAATTGTTATTAATGTCACCCATGAATGTAGTGCAGGATAAACCCACCTGAACTCCAATTTACCACTTCTTAGTTTAGTCATTTACATAAGAATTGAGTCAGCAAGGAGAGGTGAAATATACATGACAGTGTTTTATTGATTTTTGTCACATTTTATGTTAAAAAGTCACGCCTTGTCAGTGTATCTGATCACTGTGTTGCTGTTGTTCCTGAAACAATTCATGTTGTCCCAGGACCGCAACTGGCCAACCATGCTGTTGTGATGTCATAGCTTTGCGACTCGGGTTGGTGTTGTTTCTGTACCATCATAATTTATATTGCTCCGGGACCATCATTTCTAACTACGAAACAGTGACGAAAACCTTATCTGGAGCAAGATGTCGTGGCTGAGACTGTTTAGTATAGAACTTTGGCTCAGGAAACTGGGGTATGCATCCTGTTGGGAAGACATACTGTTCACTTACTATTTTCCGTTTCTTTTCAGTTTTCAGTTGCTGTTTGGTTAGATTTACGCAACAAAAGTACTAGGTTGGGTTTAGGAGACAAAAGTACTTGGTTAGGCTTAGGCAACAAAAATACTTGGTTAGGTTTACTCAACAGAAGTTCTTGGTTGGGTTTAAGCATCAAAAATACTAGGTTAGGTTTACGCAACAGAAGTACTTGGTTGGGTTTAGGCAACAAAAACACTTGGTTAGGTTTAGGCAACAAAAATACTTTTGGATAACGTCTTCTGTGCATATTTTTCCGGTCTTTTTCACCAACTCGCAAAACTATGACATTACAAAAACATGACTGGTCAGTTTCAGTACCTGATGGTCCTTATGCAACATCAATTATGTTGTTCCAGACCATGTCACACCAGAAAATGGCACAGCAAAATGAATCAACGTGTCTCAACAAGATATTTGGTTCTTGAAACTTGCAGTAAACACTCGTACAGTGCCTGTAGCTGGCAAGCTATCTGCTAATGCACTAGCAAGCCAGGACATGCTAGCACGAGTGTATCACTAACATTAGCTTCCCTGAATTCCAAGCAGTTAGCAAGCTAACACATACTTTTTACCTGTCAGTTAGCTGACGGTTAGCATGCTCATTTGCACGGTCAGTAACAGAACAATAAATTCACACAGTTTATACAGAGGATGTATCTGCACCATCAGCTGTCTTATGACTGTATAGCAACTTTTGCACAGCCTGATCAAGATGATACCTTACTTAACTGGGACCAGCCTTTTCCATGGTAACAGACGCTAATCCTCATTCTTAGAGCAATTGACTTTATGGAGTGAATACTACTAGCATATTATTATTGCTTAGGTCAACTAGCTAACGCTTCTAAAGCCTTGAAAATACTGCAGATGAGTACTAAAAGTGCAGAGGACGTAGTTAAGCACAGTAGTAAAGGGACAGGGATGTGAAATTTTGATGACATGTTATGTGGCTGACCCACAACCATAAGAAGTAAGCAGATAGTAGCAGTTCCCAGCTGCTTCCGAGAAGTAGAACTGTCGTTATCTGTAAAATGAGAAGATAACATGATGTGCCAGTAAGTGACTGTAAGTGATTGTTATCGCCTTGTTATGCCATCATGATGCAGACGTCGATGGTGTTGCCAAACGCACCTGAGTGGTATTATGCCACCATTGTTTTTGTTCAGTGTACATAAACAAAGGCATCATAAAGAGGGGTATTTTTGGCAGCGGCATAAAAAAGTGTAGAAAAAGGACTTATTTATCTCTGTAGTGGCACAATTTACTCTCCATCAGAGAAGGTGAAATAAGATATGCCAGAAGGTGTCACACAGCTATAATAGCTATCTCCATTTTCAAATCGGGCTCATTGTTCTCTAAAAAGGTCAGTGCTGTCAAGACAGCTTGCCAAAGGTTAAGGTTTAACATTTGTGGGTCAAAGTTCCCCAAAGTTGAACTTTACTTCGGCCCATGACCAAAGCTTAGGATGATCATAGTCCTGGTGATGAAGGTCAGAGATGATTCTGTTTCATGTGCAGTACCTCTACACTGATGCTTTCAGCTATGCAGCCAAGAGTTGTGCTGCAGGGGAAAGAAACTAGAAAGGGATAGAGAGGGGAAAAAAAGTGCAGTATAAATAAAGAAAGACAGAGAGAAAAGAGGTGGGAGGGATGGGAACGGAAAGAAGGATGAGGTAAGCCCTATGGGAAAGGCTTGCGCCGACTTGCTAAACCCCTCCGACCTCCTTCACCTCCTCTGCACTTCTTTCCTCCATCGCTCCTCTTTCCAGGGTGAGGCGACGAGAGGAGAGATTAAGAATGAGGAGCGAGAGCGAAAGGGGGAAGGAGTGACATCAACAGGTGACATCAGGAGGGAGAGAGGTCAGAGGTTGAACAGACGAAAGTTTGTTTTTGCAGAAGAGGACAAGAGTCAATGCCTCTGGAATTTATCGAAGGTGAAGACCTCAGAGGCGAAGACGTTCTGCTTCGTTTGCTTTGACCGTTGCTCGTAGGTCGTGAGCTCTATAATTAGTCATGATAAAAACCATCAGTTAATAATAACAAATTACTGAATGTAGTGCAGCGGTATTTGTGGTGGGAAGCAGGTTTCACTTTGTTTAATTATCAACATGTATTAATCTATTCATAATACATCCTGCACAGTGATGTGACTCGCAGCAGATCGGAGCTTTTCATTCACTCGAGAGAAAACACTGAGGTGTTTTGGAGAGTTTTTCAACCTGGTTCAAGGAAACCAAAGACATCAGGGTACTGATCATGCTGCCAGACAGACTGCTGGAGAGAGTTCAGTCCAGTCAGCTACAGCTAGAGTACATGAGTTAACTGTAATTGCTGCCGCTGTACACTGACACTGTACAACAGGATATGAGATTTGGTTAATGCTCTTGATTATACAGCAGAAATGATCTGGTTGCTGTCTGTTGTTAATAACTAATAGATATAAACAGGACCCCAAGCCAACTTTTAACACTGGTTGCACTGGTGCGCTGAACCTTTTCATTTAGGTGCACAACAGCCTAGATTTTAATTTAACTTCTTAACACATTATGTAAATTGTCAGGACTAAAGGTGTAGATACAGTTAATGCTTTTCTTCATTTAAACCGCAGCACGCACAACAAAAAATGAGAAGAAATCTCATTTATAACAAAAGAAAATCTTTTGAATGATTTTGCGTTGTCTGTCCGTCCATCCGTCCCATTCTTGTGAACGCTATATCTTGAAGAAAAAAACAACACCTTGTGGGAATTTTCGTCAAATTTGGTTCAACTGTCTACCATGGCTCAAGAATGAACTGATTGGTTTTCAGTGGCCAAAGGTCAAAGGTCACTGTGACCTTTTGGCATCCCATTCTCTACAACACCATATCTTAATTGCATTGAAGGAATCTCTTTAAATTTGGTACAAAGGTCCACTACGACTCAAAGATGAAATTATTACAATCTGGTGGCAAAAGGTCAGAGGTCAATCTGGCTAAATCAAGAATTCATACAATAATTAGGACACAATTTGACATACAAATGTCTAATAGGATAATTGGCGAAGTTATGATGACATTTGATATCCTAAAGGTCAGAGGTTATGTGCACTGTGACATGATAATATTCTGCAAAAAAGGCTCTGGCTTTTACGCCACAGCTGAGGAACAGCGACTTGACTGGTGTGCAGAGGCAAACAACCGCGATGTGGCACTTGACATATTTCATGTGCGACCAAGACTATTGCACCTTGGAGACCTGGATATAAATAATCCTGAAGGTATAAAAATGATCCTGAAAACCACGAGGGTCACGCCTGTTATACAGAGTGACTATTTTTTTCCTCAGCGCTCCCAGCTCTGATTGACTTCCAGCATCTCATCCCCGTCTGGTGCTTCCCCAGGGGTGAGGTGATTTTAGATGAACTTTAGTCTCCGTCTGCCCTCCCGTTACCCCCCTTTGCTCCGAGCTGAGCTTATACACCCTCGGGCCGACATGTGTCCCATGGCGTGTGTGTTTTTTTGGGATGGAGTCGGCCCGTCTGTAAACTGTGTCTGACCCCGTGTATCTGGAGGGCTCTCCCCATGCAAACTCACATCACACACACACACACACACACACACACACACACACACAGAAGAATGCCTCCCTAGTGGGGTACACACTGCTTACTGCATGATGTGATGACTTGCTGCTCAGTGAAAGGCCTCTTTGATTGGGGAGGGGTTGAGCTTCCCATCATCTCATGCGACGCTCGCAGAGGGAAATGGCGTGTGAAAGGGAGCGAGCGTACAATAGCGATTCACACTGCGAAAGAGTTTGATTCACTGCACAACTGGCAATGAATCTACTCTACTAGTTGCAAACATCTACTCCGGGCTTTGTTGTCCGCTGCAAGAAACATCTTTTTTTTTTTTTGTCCACAGACAAAATAAAAACCGTGTAATAAAGGCGACTCATGTTGTTTTCCAGCCACGACGTGATTCATTCTCAAAAAACTCTAATGGAAGAAAGTATGAATGAGAAACACAAGGGTGCGAGAGCAGTTTATTTTTTTTTAATATTTCATGTTTGGAATGTGCAGAATGAGGGTAATGCACTGCACTGAGAATAACATACAGTACAGTACAGTAGTTTGCAGTGTTTTGGCTCGGGCTAATCACTGTGTTTGTTAATAGTCTCCTTAGAGGAAGGCATATTTCCCTCGCAGTCCCTAATGTAATAAAAGGCTTTTAGCAGCTCCTTCAAATGCATCAGGACTGTGCTTTTCCCTATTTCCTTTGTATCTCATTAATTTCCATATTTAATTAGCTTGGCTCATTAAACGCCATGCACACAGGAATGTATGCAGGAATAATTGCGCGCGATGTTATAGACACAAATTATCCATAATGTTCTTGTGTGAGTTGTGACAGAACATGTAGGCCTTGTTGATTAGTCCACTCTAATAGACATGGCACTTGATTTGTTTGTCCATCAGTGTGTGTGTGTGTGCTGTGTGCGTACCCTGGGGTGCTCGAGTGTGTGTGCGTAAATGTGTAGGGTATTTGTGCATATGTGTTTCGTGTGTGCTTGTGTGTGTGTGTGCGTGTGTGTCCGTGTGTGCCAATCTAGCCGTCAACTCTAAACCATGTTAAAGAGTGAAATTACCCATCAGCTCTAGTAAAAGCATGGCTGACAACCTGTAATCACGGTCATGAGAGAAAACAAATCATTGTCACATGTGGGCAGACACACACACACACACACACACACACACACACACACACACACACACACAAAGCCCTGGTCAGGACAAAGCTAATGGGTGACCAGAGACAATAGAAGATACAAAATCTAAATATGAAAGTACAAATCTTGTGTTTCCTCTCTTTGAGTGAGGAGAATGAGTAACGAGAGCGCACCTTCCTCTTAATTGTCTCACTGTTGATTCCTCGCCAGTCTCCACGCTGGGTTCATGCTTTTCCGACACCACGGCGACTTAATGAGGGATCCTTCGCAGGCACCCCTATCTCCCCCTCAAATATATGTTTACAGCTTTTATATGAGATGTTCTCTATCACACATTTGAAAAGAACTATAGGTGATTTTTAATCATGTAGCGTGGTGAGACACGCATGAATAACTCTGACATTTACAATTAGCTGTTGTCAGCAGTCAGAGGCAGCAGTGCAATTTACTAGGTACACATTACTGTCGTAAATGGAAGTGACAACAATTTGATATGTTGTTTGAAAGTGGCGTGATAGCGAATTGTATTTGACCCTGTTTAAGTGGGCTTCGCTCTTGATAGGCGAACACCCTTTATTCAAAAGAGATAATTGGTTTTGTAAAATGTTGTTCACGCGGGCTCCTGAAACGTTTTGGGAGAGGGAGTAGCGGGCGTTGATTAACCTTGTCATAGTTCTTGACATCTCACGACCACGCAGCTCTTACATTCAAAGCATGTTCCGCCATCGAACGTCGCTCTTCTTTTCCCCTGCGTGCAAGGATAAGTGCTAAATTAGTGTTTTTCTTTATCATTGTTTTTGCCCTGACAGATGCATTCAGAGTGGAGACACTGTTCTTTCACGAGAGGGTTTTAGTTTCTAAACTTCTGAGGCACTGATAGTTTATGACTCAGGAGTTAGAAAAAGGGAGGATGGCGTTTGGGATGGCAGGGGGGGTCGGGTCGGCCTCTCTGGTCTCTTTGGTCTCCTTGCTGTGGTTTCTCCACATTTGGCTGGCAGACAAGTGCATTGTGCATGAGTCCTCTCTGATGTGGTGGTGTGATGATGAGTAAGCACACATATGATGGAGTGGGTATGTGTGTGGTATCCAGAGCTCTGCCTGACACATGGCCATAAGGAAATTGAGAGGCGGGATTCACGAGGGAGTGTGGAATATATATTACGCAGCGTTTTACAGGCCAAACTTTTCCCCCGGTCTAATTAGAGGACAAGCTGTGGGTTCAGTCGGTTACGTAACCTCGTAAGACTTCCTGGTGAAGAAGTGATACGTTCAACATGACACATCTGGGTAAATTATTCATAGATTTGGTTCTAGTTCAAGGGCAAAGTGGAGGATGAACTCACCTTAACTTTCCAAGGATTTTCCATTCTTTTTTCATGCATTAAGAAATATTTGGGGCACTCATGGTGTAATATTATTAGCTATGGCCACACACAACCTTCTCGCAAACCTTTTGAGCTTTGAGAACCACAGACTGATGCTCCCTTCTCAGTAGGAGACCTCCCTGATTGTTAATTCCCTGATTTCTCAATCTCTGTGTTTTATAATGTTTTTATAATGTTTTCCATGAAATATTTGAAGCCTCAAGACTGACTCAAGAAAGTCCCGATCACGATAACATTAGGGTTATTTTGTCATACCTCAGAGAGCTCCTGCTAGAGTCACAGAAAGCATTACACAGCTGGTTTCACCAGTGGTACTCATATAATGAGTGAATCTGATCTTTATATGAAAAATCAATGTCCCATTAAAGGTCCAGTGTCTACGATTATAGGCAGAAATGGAATATTATACTCACAAATATGTTTTCATTAGTGTATAAACACCTAAAACTAAGAGTCATTGTGTTTTTGTTACCTTAGAATGAGCCTTTTATATGTCAGAGGAAGCTCTTCCACCATGTTTCTACAGTAGCCTAAATTGGACATACAGAACACTGACTCTAGAGAGGACCCTTCACGTTTTTGTGGCCACCATAAGGAAGGTGTTCAGTTGGTGGCAGTGAAGATGCTGCTAAGTCCTACACACTGGACCTTTAAATCATTTTAGAATAAAAAGAGAAAGCAAGTGGGTAGAGGAGGACATACTCCAGTCAAATGGATTCTTCACATTACAACCAGTAAAGGGTAATGACAGTGAATGATTGAACTGTACAATTACAAAACAATACAGCAGCCTATAACAATCCCTCCCTCCCTCTGGTTGTGTAGAGGGAGTACCAGGGCACACAGGGGGAGTGGCATGGGAGGACAGCCGAGGACAGGCACTCAGCCATGAACTGATCTCCCTCCCTCTTGTCACCCAGTGGACTACCAGGGCCAAAAAAGTCTCTGTCAGCATCATTGACACTTTTTGCCTTGCTGTATGTTCAGTGGTTGTATGGTGTTAATGGGTTGACATGCTTTTCCCGCGTTTCCCCTCCGGTTAATACACCTGCGACTCTCAGCCACAGTGTCTCTGGGCTCCTTAGGTGAAGAAACAGGCCAGGTTGCGGAGTAGCAACAGGGCAGCCCGGCGGCAGCCTGCCCTGGGGACAGCTGTTTGCCCTGTGGCCAGCTGTTTGCCCTGTGGACAGCTGTTTGCCCTGTGGACAGCTGTTTGCTCCACCTAACAAGGCCAGAGAAAATGGGAACGAAGAGCAGCTCCAGAGGATGAGTGACCCCGACAGGAGCAGCAGAAGACAGAGAGCGGCCGGTGAGGTCGGAGTGTTTCCCCGCAAAACTACAGCTCAAAAACTGCCAAAAACAGATGTTACCAGGGTTTCTGTGTGAGCTAACAGCTTGAGTCAAGCATAGAGTACGCAACCAACAAAGCCAGCCAATCGGAGGTGGAGTCAGGCGGGTCTTGAACTGAGGTAGGAACCATAATAACGGGAGTCTGTCTTCTTGAGCAGTATGACTGCTCCCTCTGTTGTTCAGACAAAACAAAACAATGACAAAGAGAGACAGCAGAATGCATTTATGCTGATATCACTTGTTAGATCCATGAGCTTGCAAAATGACAACTTGATATGCTGGTAGATGCCGTCAGAGTCCCACAACGGTATTGAGACATACATGTATCCCGATATCCCGAAATTCAACACACTGTTACATCCCTATGAATGCGTATACCAAAATTCATCCTGAAAGTAAGGCCTGCTAGTATTTCACAATCAACAGTCTGAACCACAAGTGTCAACCTGCTGGTGGCGCTAGAGGAAGTCAGGTGATCACCAAAGTCACTGGGATTTTTCCTGTCGGGCACCAAATTTTAAAGAAATCCGTCCCATAGTTGTTGAGATTTGGTATTGTGATAACGTTCGAGACGTTCCCCGGAGACATCCTGGCAAAACACTTTGTTGTTATCAGCATTTGTTTGCCTTCTAATGACACTTTTACCTTTGAGCCCCAGCTGGATGAACATCCTTTGGATCTCATTCGTTTCAACACCGGGACTTTTCACAGACACAACTGGAGTCGTACTTCACTAACTTGAAGTATCATGCTGTGCCACGACCCCCACCCACCTGGCACACCCAGAAGATGAAAACAAACAATGAGGGTTAATTGCACACACTGTTCAGTCCAGGGTCAGATGGTGTGTTTGTTCAGTCAGAGGTTTGGAGTAGCTTTGATTGAGGCAAAGCGTTTGAGTGGGTTCAGGCTGTGTGTCATCGAGGTGGGCCCCGTGTTCATCATCATCAACTCATAATGACGCCAGTACTGCCGCTGTTATCGCAACCTCTCTCTGTGGGTGGTTTTTCCTCTGTGTGTGTGTGTATGTGTGGGATTCAACAGTGCTACTGCCCTTGATCCCTCTCACTCTCTTGTACCTCTCCCTCTCTTTCTTTTCTTCTTTCTCTCTTCCTCTTTTTCCCGTGTCAACGTCTGGAACTCCCACAGAACTCCCAAGCAGCTCCGAATCAGAGGAAGTCCTTCCTGGGATTAATACACACACACACACACACACACACACACACACACACACACACACACACACACACACACACACACAGAGGCGCAGGCACATGCACAAACTTCCTTGTCAGATTTACCCCCTCTCATTCGTCCTCCCACAGACATCCTGTTTGTCTCCCGCAGCTCCTCTGCTCCCTCAGATGAACATAAGCCAGGGAGGCACGGAATAAACAGAAGAGCAGTTTTTTAGGGAGGAGGCGGCACGGAAGCACAAAGAACTCCTAAAAAACAAGCGCAATTCCTGTCAGCTGGGTCTCCAGCTCACATTTTTATCCTCTGTCACCTTGCGCCTGTGATTTTTTTCCGACTATATTTAGAACTTGTTGATGCCGTGGACCAAATTCAGTGACAATCAGTTTTAACCAGGATCTGGGACCTCGCCAATCATATTACTGCCACGTTTTCGAGCAGTGCTCCTGGAATGAGAGAAACCTTGTTGATTTTTTCTGTAATCAGTTTCCATTATCTCTCGCCGCGGCGGTAGGCATCAGCTCTCCGTCCTGTCTTCTCATCCGTAGAGCGGTCTATCCAATCCATTTTACCCATCTGCCAATCTCCATCATTTCGATCTTGGTTTGTCCCCTCTTCCCTCACTTCTCTGTCTCCCTTCACTCTATCCATGGCTAATCCATTACATCTTTTAATGGCTGTTGTTTCGCTCTATAAAGAAAAGAGTGGGGCGTATTGGCATTTCTGAAGCCATACGTGTGTGTGTACGTGTTGGTAAGAATCGCCTCCCCATCTTCTCCGTGAAGCCTCATCCTATATAATGTAGGTGCTGTATGTTCACAAAGGAATTACAGCCATGAGAAGACTTTTAATGCCACAAGTCAAGTGGTTTCAGTCAGAAATATACTTTCTTCATCACTGTGGGTCATTCGTTCCTCATTTTGTTGTTTTTTTCTGAAAGAATTGGGATTTCTCTGTGTAGAATCTCTCCCCACATTGAATATTTTCAGCTGTTCTGCAACTCCAGGTTAGTCATAACAGATATTTTACCCCTTTGTATTTTTTCCCCAAATTTTCCTAAAGATATGATATGTAAGATTTCTGAATTAAAATTTCTAAAAACGACTTTGATGATATAAATGCTTGAATTTTTCCCAAATGTTCCCAGAGAAATCTTTACTCAAGGTATCGGTGCATTTCGTTTGGTCACTTGTCGCTACTTCAGGGGTAGGAAAGTCAGCGATCAAGACAACATGTAAATCAAACCTCAAAACATGAACTTGTCCGTAAACATTTGTGTCTGTGTCAAGTCAGATAGATCTCCATCAGCGGCGATGGTTGTTTAATGCTGTATTCACCACCAGCGAGGCTTTGCTCATGCAAGTTTGAACGCAGGATCATTAGTGTATATTTGCGTGTTAATCAGTGTTAATTTGCCTCAAACATCCAGTTTACCTGACTGTACAATAGCCCTAAGCTACTGTCTGTGTGTTTGAATTCAGGTCAACCTCTCACTAAGCTCAGCACTCACCAGAGACTCTGCTTCTCGCTCTTCTTTTCCCCTCTCCTTACATTAATGAAGTACATTTCACCTCCAGCCCCAATTATGGGTCAACATTTCTGTAAATACACACCAGAGGTCACATCCAGAGAACACTGCTGCAGTCAGGCTGATAAATGGGAGTGAAGATAAAAGCATTTATTGATCCCAAAAATTAAGAGCTCTCCTCCTGTCAGCAAACAGCTACGGATCGGACAGCAATCCAATGTGACTTGAAGGGTGTTTAACGCCAATGTCTTTTGTTTTGATAGAGATGCCCCTAGTGGCAGAAATAACATACTGTGCATTAGATTTTACAACACATTCAGTCAACACATTCTACTACATTATCTGCATCTCTAACCATACTAGAGTGATTATCGAGTAATATATGAACTCCTTCTGCAGCGGTTGAATTTTAAACCCAGCCATGGACAGCGTGTACCTGACAGCACATTTATTCCCTCGCCTGTTCCATAGCCTGAATTCTCTTCTCTTAATAAACTATTTAAAAACCCTACTGGATTGGTTGCATTGCCACAAAGCTGAAAACAGGCTGGTTTTCTTATGAAAAGTTGAAGTTGAATTTTTAGAGGAACCTGGTTCTCACAAGACACTACCCAACAGTATATAAAGTAGTTAAAGTGAGCTCAACTTTAAACATCTACAGCAGTAAAACACAACATACACTCTAAAGCAAGCTGTATATTCATCCAAAAACATCAGATATAATAGGCTTTTAATTACATTACAATTGCATGTGATCTTTATAGTCATACTGCTTACAAAAAGTAATTTTTTAATGTTGATGTACAGCAAAGATTGAGGTTATTACATAACAGGCTAATAACGGATGGTCCATGAGATATAAGTCTTCTTTTCCTTATATGACTCTGTTTCATTGGCAATGACATTGACTGTGCAGTTATAGAAAACTACTATATTAAATTGCAGGTATTCGTGAAGATATTACCAGAGCAGGCAAAGATATGGCTTTCATACAGCTATCTTACTATACCATACACACTGCCTGCTGCTTGGACACAATCGGAAAATAAAAAAACATCTCTTCATCTAACAGTTATAGCGCCCTTGAAATCATAAAGGGCCATTCGGAGACAAATTAGCAGTTGTAGTCGCTCTGCTGGAGCCCCCACTGTGCCAGTCAGCGGCGCTCCCCTCTGATTTAAGATCATGAGCCTTCAGTGTTCAGCCACATCCGCGTGACAACTCTCTCCATTCACATGTTTTATGGAATCATCACTGTCGCCACCCAGCAAATGAGCGCAGCAATATTTAGGACAAATGCCGCTGTCGAATAGCCCTGCGAAACAATGCTTTTGAATATTTCATCACTCTGAAAAGTCTTATTAAAGCCAGGGGGGGTAGGATGACATCCATTTCCTAAAGCTGTGTGGGTGTAGCAGCGCTGTACCTTGCAGGGAGGTACCGGGATTAGCAGTCGGCACTGAAGCGCTGCTGTGGCTGATGGGTTGTTTGTGTTGCAGGGTGCAGTTTCCTCAGCGCAGCGAGGTCTGGCTGCCAGAGAGGCTGTGGAGCGCGCTGGCTGTGGCCTCTGCTGACTGGCTTTCTACACAGCGTCTGTGGAGGCAGAGATAAGCAGTGACACACACATAGTGCACACACACTCTGTTGACGTATGACGTCATGGGTGGATTTGGTGTGTCTGTGCATCTGTGTGATGTTTTTTGGTTAATCTATTTTTAAGAGCCAGGGGGCATCTGGGTGAGGTTCCAACAGGATCCTGGGGCCAAAAGTTCAGAGAAAGGCAGACAGAGAGAGGGAGAGGATGAGAGCAGAGGAAAGGGGATAAAAGACACGAGGGATGTCAGTGAAAGTGGTGCGAGCCGAACGGCCTCAGATGCAGCGCATCGTAGTTATTTTCCATTTACTCCCATCGCATTTTCATAAGCTCCGGTCACAGAAAACACATCACCATATTTATTATTAATACAAACATCTCCCTTCCTCCCACCGGGTCGACTCGCCCTCAAAGCCGTGCGACCCTCCCTTGCCTCGGAGGCCGGGCCAGCCTCCCTGCGAGGCAGCTCCAGGTAATGGCCTGTGAAATGACTGGGCTTTTGTTGGTCGGGAGGCTCGCTGGAGGCCCAGGCAGCTTATTTATGGAGCTACTGTGGTCTTTCTCCTGGCCTCGACACCTATAAATACATGGGGAAGGTTGGCCTGCTAAAACAAACAATGATGTGAGCCTGGGTCGTCTGAAATAGAATATGCAATTCTGCAGCACGGCCCTCTATAAAAAGAGCGGGAGACTATCTTTAGGTGGGAGGGGAGTTCGATTTAGAAGTGCGGTGTGAATGCTGGTTCAGATCTAGTGATGACTTCAAGACGTAATAAGATGGTATTAGAGTTTATACTTTATTGACCTGAACTATACTTGGTGCTCGACCTCCTACTCTCAGCACATAATGTTTACAGTGGGTTTTAAGGCAACCACGGTGTGAAGGCAGGGTTAATTTTTCTGTTACAATGACGCAATACGGTCGAACGTCTCCTTGAAAATCAATCGTGCACAACTGGCAAATGTGCTTCTCATTTCTATGATTTATATTGTGATTTTTTTCCTTTATAATTTAAATCTCTACCTTCCACGGCCCAAAACACATCACCTTCACGTTGTACTTGGAAGAGACTAGGTGTTAGTGAAATAGGTGTTGGCAGGCGGTTTCCATATGTTAAACCTGGACAGGTTTCAGCGCATATACAGTACACGCAGACGGTGGAAGCTATGGTAGATCTGCATAATGGATATACAAGGAGCTCTTGTTAGTGTCTGGTTTTAGCTGAGCAAGGCTGAGCACACAGCAGACAGGACTGGAGAGCAGCCCAGTCCTGGAGATGGCAAACATGGTTAAACTGATAAAACTGTCATTACGGTGTTGGAGGCAGCTGGAAAGGTGCAAGGGCGAGAGAGAAATAGAAAAATATGAGTGAGAGAGCACATCCTGTCAGGGTTGCTGGCTTAAAGACTTTTGGAGTAGACCAATATCCCGGGCTGATATTGGCCTGTCAGATATTGGCCGTTGTTCTGATATTAGAGGTTCCTCTCAGACCAAAGCTAGGGAATGTTTTTAACATTTTTATTAACAGCAGCTCTTGACCAAGGAAATGTAATCACAGCCTGTATCTAAACCTGAAAGGAACCATCTAGTTTATTACGATTGAAGCCATCAGTACTACTTTCATAATTGCTCACCCAGTTAGATGCTCAGATCAAGAAAATGTGGGAACATCTCTAAAAGGAAGTCCAATGGGGCACGAAACAAAAGCAGGTTTACAAAAGAAAAGATCCTGGTTAGCCAGACTTATTTTGAAGAGGAAAAAAAAAATTAAATGCTAAAATGATTAACCATTCTCTCTCTCTCATGTTCTCTCACTCTCTCTGCTTCAACTTTTACCCACCTTGTGTAGTTGTACCCAGCAAGGTTTTTGTTGCACAGGGAGAGTTTAAAGCCACATTTTGTGTGCATTCACTTTCAGTTTTGCCTCCAAAAACACTGGTATAAATAATCTGGATAGACGTTTAACACTTGTTCAACAATGTCCCCTGGCCTCAAGCTTCAAACTACTTACCCCACTAGCGTCAGTTTTGCAGGTCAAGTCAGCAGTAACAGGTTAAATGCACCATCCAGTTAGACTTTCACAATAAAGCTTGCTGACAAACAGTTCACGTATTATGGCGTGTTCTGACTTTTGGACTGTTATCAACGTTGTCAAACAGCCACCGATTGGTTTGGTTTAGGCACAATAACTACTCGGTGAGGTTTAGGAAAAGATCGTACTCTGGGTTAAAATAACTACATTCAGTCTGTAACTTACGTGATATCTGTTAAGTAGGTGGTGTAATTCACGTCACATACTAATGTCACTTGCGTAAAACGTTCCCCACTTTCTCGCTCTTTATACTGCTGCACTGAAGGGTACCCACATCGTCAAACTTGGAAGCATAGGGCCACTGACCAGGCTGCGTCAGTTAGGATCGAGGGGTTTCTGTAGGCACATTGAAGTGATAGTCCAGGTCTTTTGCTGGGGGGTCGTATGAGGTTCTTATCCCTAGTCAGTGTATTACCTGCAGTAGATGACCGTCAGCTCTCCCCCTGTGTGGAGAAGCAGCGCCTAGCACCGACAGGGAAGCAGAGCATTGTACTGCTGAACGGCACTGACAGGAAGACATATTTTAGCCACCTCAAAGAAAGCCTGCCTTAAAAAATATATATCCATTTAAGTGTATGCTATATTTTGAAAATTATTTGGGCTTTACATTGCCTCAGAGAGCCGCTGGAAGTCCAACCCAAACAGCTGGGTTACACAGTGTAATACAGTGCACAGCAGGCACAGCTGCACTTCTGCATAGGAATACAGACTTTGTACAGTTGAGGGAATGTAGTCCCAAGGAAGGACTGTTAAACTGTTAAAAGACTGGCTGAAATACGTCTTGCTGTCAGTCCTGTTTAGCAGTACAGTGCTCTGCTAACCTGTCGGTGCTACAGTACGTAGGTGCTGCTTCTCCACACAGGGGAAGAGCTGACGGTCATCTACTGTAGGTAACACACTGACTATGGATTAGAACTTCATACAACCTCATTTAAAAAAAACCCAAACTCACTTAAAAGGATGTTAAAGTGAGCTCATTTGGCTAATTCTTATCTTGACTATTTCGGTTATTGTGTTCATCCGGGAATGGACTTCCTTTTTTGGTGACTTTCCTATCTCAATTAACTAGTTGCCAAAGATATTTCCGGATTTCTTTGAAGTTTTACTCTCAGAGTTTTAGCTAGAAGTCCACAGATAGATATGATGGACAAAATTTCCAAATATGATCATAGTTGTAATGAAACACAGATGACTGAATGTCTCACCATGCCTTGAATAATGATTATCCTGCTGAATCAATGACAGGAATGTCAGCAGTTTTAACGGAGCATTTTCTTTCCTCGTGGTCTGATGCTGTTACACAGGTTTTTCCACTCTCGACAAGCGATGAAGCAGCCGCTGAAAATACTTAACTTTTTGCTATCAGCGGTTTACATCCAAAAATATCAGTATCAGCCTTGAAAACCCATAAAGGTCAAACCCTAGCAGAGTTAGCTCCTGTAAAATCAAACATGCTGTTCTGCCGTGCTGAGAGAGGAAAAGGGGAGCAGTGCGAGGGAGGGAGGAGGAGGGTTTGGAAGGTGTTATGTTGCAGCGCGGTGCCAGGGGAGCTGTGAGGCTTGGCAAAGAGGTGTGTGTTCACATCCCCAGTTTCCCTACTGCTGCTGGAGAAAGGGGGTGGGATAGAGTGCGCGGGGAAGGAGGGTGAGATGAATGGAAAGACAGTAGGCGGAGAGGCTGCGGAGACATACGCCAGGGACAATTTACCCATCTATCACTCTCCGGAGGTAATCAGAAGCTAAACGTGTGGCTTAGTTGCAGAAAAATCTGCAACACCTTGGGTTCATTGTGTCACTACGTGCCCGCACTTCTGAAAATGACAGCCCCTCCAAACATTTTCATCCCAGGTGTAAATAAACCGCACTGATCTGTCCTGCTGGGTTTGTACACTGCAGCTGACCAGATCTGGCTGCAGGATAAGAGTATGTAAGATTTAGTTTGTGCTTCTCTGGACCAGGTGGAAGGTGAGCAGCTGCTTGCAAAGACATTCTCTTACAGCACAACAACATGAGCATGCACAACACATGTAGTTAATAAAAGGACTTATACTGGACTAACCCTGTGTCCTAGAAATGATGTTTATGCTGCTAATTTGAATCAGAAAATCTGGATACAGCTTCGGGGCCCATACAACATGTGCACTAGAGACCTCTGTAGACCGGCTAACTTCCGGTTTAGTGCCCGGCTAACTTTAGTTGGAGTAAAATGACTTAATCGGGCATCTCTTCTAGACTTTTCAAACATTTGACCAGTTCTTACATGTTGCACCTTTAAACCCACATTAACTGTCATTTTGGGGCAGCAGAAACAATCTGTTAACACAAGCCCTACATATACCTCGACTTTTACAATGATATGGCTTATCAGCGTAGCTATTATTAACTTATTAGCAAGTAGTTAGCTTTGCAGAGCTACTTCATCGCTCCTTTTCCAATAGTGACGCTTCTTTTATCTCTGTTTCGACCGACTGAGGAAAATATCTGTTGTTTTAGAAAAATATGTTATAAAATAGTCAGTGAAGGTTTGACAGATACATTCAGTATGAACATTTTTCCGACAGATGCGTTCATTAAAACAATTACTCATTATGTTGATTACAAAAAATGTAATTTGGGCGGTATCGTGTTTCTAGCAAAACATGTTTTTACTGCTGCAAATTAGTAGAGACAAGATTGCTCATAAACCAGTGGGCACATATGTGCAAAAAATGTCTATATTAGCAAGTCATTAGCATCACATTCAGCTGTGAAAATGTATTTCCCCTTGAATCAAAACATTGTTGCCTTTCCAGCTAAAAGAGGTGAGAAAATGCGGTTCGGTTTACAGATAAGAGGGCAGAGTTGCTGCTGAGGGTTTTGTGGAAGCCTGTTTATTTGAATCAGCCACCGCAAAACTTGAAAGATGTGAAGTCTGACAAAGTGTGATATTTCCGGGCTTATGCTGCTGATTTGATGTGTGAAACGGTGTAGAATGTGTCACCTCCAGTGCACCGGCTCTGTTTTGAACAGAGTCTACTGGCATTGTCAACCGGGACAGGTGCAACCAGATAAGGTGACAAATACACTTACCAGTCTACATGTTTCTGTGTTTTACAATATTTAATAAACAGGGAATGTTTTCTACGCCAAGTGTCTGTGTCACTAAACAAAATAAAGCACACTGCTGCAGTAGAAACAAAAAAGTAATTTCAGTGAAAATTGTTTTATGTCAAGGCTTGTTAAGATGAATACTTTTACACTGCACTTGTATAGTACAAAGGCACGCAGTATTCAGCAAACAAACACACACAAATGCAGAAGCAGAATGTAAAGCCTCCGCCCAGAGGCTTTCATTACTGCAGTGTGAAGTCAGTTGAGGTCATTTGGATGATTTTATGAATACAAACTATTTCAGATGAAGTATTCATGACAGGAGGCTGCAGTCTGATTAGTCCAAGATCATTTTGCTGGAACATTTAATTGGTCTCCCACCTAATGTGTGTCTAATACTGCTTTTTAAAACAAAAGAAATAAAAGGCATTGATCGTGAGCGATCAATAGAACGTTGCCCCGGGTGTCCGACTGTTTGAACATTCATCAACATTTGAACATTGTTGTTGTAAAGCGCTGTTCGTCTTGAACGCGCCCCTTGGCCCCCCTCTGTTCTGTGCCAAGCCCGCGTTGGGAGGGAGGAGTGGGAGTGATGGGAGGGTGAGGGGTGAGTTTAGGTGAGGAGAGGAGGGGAAAGCAGGGTGATGACACCAGAGTGAAACTGAAGGTGTTGGTGCAGAGGACTGGCGCTCTGTGGTTTGGGATTGCTGCTGATGTAAAGTGTGATCCGTCTGTCACTTTGACTCTCTGTCAACAGTGTTTGGCCCCGTTAGATGCCTCACCTGCTGCTGGGATCTGGCCTGTAGTGTTGTGAGAAGTGGCAAAGACAGTTTGGTGTCATGCTGTCCAGAGCTCGCATCATTGGCTGCCGGCACCATGGCCACGCCCACTGTTGCATTCACGACTAAAATGTTAGGATTACTCCGCTGGATGCCAGCGGGTCTGCAGGCACTCCAATTTTTCCCTCTCGGAGTTACATTTCTCTGCTGCCCAGCCGCCCCTGTGCACATGAAAGGATGTTGTCCAATTTAAATGCAAATTTTTCTCATGGCAGGAGACTCACTATTTGGGCAACATACGCTTGACAATGTAGATTAATTTGGTTTAAATTGGTTTGATGATGCATTATTTGATAGAAATAAATATTTATTTTGTAGTTTTCATTTGAAAATTAAATCAAGTGGCTGCTGTGGAGTCCAAGGAAAAAATAATTCCTGCAAAGAAAAAAAAAAGATTTTCTAATTAAAATTAAACAAATTAACAGAACACAGTGTTAAACAATGCTGTTAATTTGATTGTGGAAGTTCATCCCTGGCCTTGGGGAGCCATGTGTGGTAATGTATTCTCAGTTCAACTGAGGTTCACATTTTCTGGAGCTTTTCACAGCAAATGGCGCTTACAAATCAACTGGTCAAGTTTAATAAGTGGTCATCCAGTGTTGGGGGGAGACCTGAGTAAGTAAATGATAATAGTAATAACATTAAATAGTCTTAAGTTTAGGCCTTTGATGTCGTTGATACCACTAATCAGAGTGCCCCCCGTAGTCGGATGGTTACAGTGCATGCTACATAACGGCGTCCATGAACTATGTTGCGTGTCGTACCCTCCTCTCTCTCCCCATGTTGCCATCTGTCTTTAAAAGGGTAAGTCAACCATTTCTACACATTAAAGTGTGTTTACAGGCCCCGGGGAGTACTACTGCATCTGTGAAAAAAGTTGTATAAAGCCTTTTGCGGCTCCAGAGGAAGCTGCACCTAATCTGATAAATGTCGCTCAGTGACTAGTTGCATTGTGGGAAACGAAGGTGCATGGCTCTGAAAGCAGTCTTCTGGTCTAGCATTGCATCCCTATAACACTGTTGGACTCATTATGGACAGTTATATTACCTTTTTTTTTATTCCCCGGATTATTCTTCCTTTTAAAAACCTGGTGCCTACAATACCCACAATGCAATTTAGCATTGTCACTGGAGGCAAATAATCAGATTACATGTAGCCTCTTCTAGAGCCACAAAAGGCATCACAGTACTTTTTCTCATGTGCAATAGTATACCTCAAGACACTTTAAATACAATCTAATGTGTAAAACTGGTGGAATTATCCTTGAACTGTGGACTGTCCTATAAAGGTGAAAAATGCCAACAATCTTAAAAAAGATGCCAATAATTACAGATTATTAATCCCCTCTTAAAGCATAACAAAGATGCACTAAACCCAAGCAGCTCATCTACACTGCAGGAGGTCGCAAACTCAAACAGAACCGTCCTGGATTGAAAACTAAAACACACTGTCCCTAACTGGATCAATACCGGATGCAATTTGTTCCCTATTTTTGTGCACACCCCACTCTAATACATATTCACATGTTTGGAATAACCGAACACAGATCTGAATGGTTAAATGACCATGAGTGGATCAGTCCTGTCAGTGGGAGAGAGTATTTTGTGTTGCTGCAGTGAGCTGTCTGACCTGAAGTGACATTCAGCTGGTGACCATCACGTCTGAGCAGCTCCAGGGCACAGAATGAAATCGCTCAATTCATGATAACCCAGACTTCCCCAGAGTAATTTGTTGATGGCTAATGTGTGCACTCTCTTATTAGATCGTTCTATGTTTAGAGTCGCCATGTGACAGTTAGCTACACTGTGCCATTCTCCCAAATACACACAAGTTGACAGTCCTCAGAAGACCTGCCTACATCCCCCCACCCTGTTACTGTGTGCATGTGTGTGTGTGTGTGTGTGTGTGTGTGTGTGTGAGAGAGAGAGAGAGAGAGAGAGAGAAATTGAACCAATAACCCACATGGTGGAACTTAATTTTCAAAAGGCTCAACTTCAGCAGTCTGCATTAGGTTAGAATAAGATTTATATTATAATATCTACCAATACTATTATTGTCTCTCTTTTTTACTTCACATTCATGTAGAGGAGCAGAGGACTTTGAAACTGATGCATGAGAATAGGGTGAACACCTCTAGGTGCAGAGGATTTACTTTAGTAAAGGCAGGTTAGCTGAAATATGTCCAGATCTTGACGTGAAGGTGCACTCTGTAGTTTTGGGGAAGACATTTTAATCAGAGGAGGAAGATCTTCATTAGCTGATTTTTTATACCTAAACAAACTAAATAAACAATCTCTTTGTTTTCATGGCTGAATAAACTGAAAAAATAAACTGACCTTAAAGGACAACACAGTTTCATACTGTTTTACTTTGTTATTATGTGGCGGACCCTGCCACCTTTCTAGCTCCAAACAGTGGGGACCTTATTTTCCTCTGAGAACAGCTTGTTTATTCAGTCATGGAAAGAAACATAAATATTTCTGAGATTGTATTATTACCTCATTAATATTGCAAATATTGAAATTTTGAGGTTGAATTTCTTTTCCAAAACAACATGGTGCCCCTTTAAGATGCAACAGTTGTGGTTATCCACAACTAGACTTACCACATGGTTTGGGCTTCTCCAAAATGTTGAGATTTTTGGTGCCATGTTTTTCCATGTTTTAACTTGTGATTTAAAAAATGAAATATGCAGTAAATGGATGTAATGATCATTTCACCAAGAAATGACAACCCTTCATTTCCCGTTTTAACAACCTGCCTGTGTTTTACTATAGATGTATAGTGAAATTACTGTCCTAAAGAGTTTTACTTAATTGAAACGTTTTTACCTTAAAATCGCTGCTTCAAAATCATGTTGATGGCACAGTGTCTTGTCACAGGGTGAATGGTGTCTCTGTCTCTGTCACTTGTTTCTGCACTGTGTAACTTCAGTGAGAGGGGAGGATCTCAGCGTTACATACATGTTGACTTCAACATACAAGTTTTCCAACACATGACTTTGTTATGATGTCATGAGTTTTGTTTGTAGTTAGCACCTACATTACATCAATGTTGTTTCATTCAGAAACTGTAGGGGGCGCCAAATTGTACTAAAACCGATTTCTACATAATGTTGCTTTAAGGCTGCCTAAGTGGCTGTTTGGATGGGTTTTTAAATATTTAAATACTGGCCAAGAAATTGATGCATAAAAAGCATAATTTTGGGCAGAAAAGTTCATCACAATCCCCTCTGGGTCCTCCTGGCATAGGGCCACTGAATGTCCCTCATTTTTCCACACTGAAGTTGGCAGGCCTTTTAAACACTCAGGAACGTAACCTGTGTTTCAGCTGGAGGAGCCAGGGTTCAAATATTGACCCTCTCGTTCCAGGTCCAGGAAGTATCAAGGTGAAGTGCTGGTCAAGTTGAACACGTGTGTACAGATTCACTCAATTAGTAGTACGCAAGCACTAGGTGCCATTAAGTGTCAATATTAGGATAAGATGTGGACATTTCTTGTTAGATAAAAAGAGACTGTACACATTAGAGAGAAAAATATCAGCAGTTGAGAGAACAAAGCGATTGAAAGAGAGAAACCAAACTTTTTTTGCTGTTTTGTTTCAATGAGATTATGTGTAAAGCAGAAATAAATAACCATAAAACGTTCAGCAGATGGCTCCTGCCTCTGACACCTGCAGAGTTTCATCTTCTTTCGCACGTCTTCTTTGCATCCATTCATTACATCTATTAAAACACCAGAGCTGCTTAGTGTAGATTTTTCTTTTTAATCCATCAGCAGACTATTCTTCACAGTTGTTGAGATGCAGAGGAAATACCAGCAGTGATACACAGAGGAGACTTTCAGTTTCTGAGTTTAGTTCCTGGAACTGTTGGTTGTAAAGGGACACTGGATTAGATTGTCCCTAGCCTAAGACTACTTTCACTGATTATTTTCAGTCTGTACATCTAACTGATAGCAGTCAAACCTGCTCAGTATTTCCTCTAACAATGTTAATGTAGCGTCACATCTGTATAAAGCAAGACTGTAGAGGAGAGAAGGATGAATGTAATAAGTCAGGTAACCAGGTGATGAGAAGGAATGAATTCACCTCAGTGGTGGAACTGCAGGCTGCCAAGCCAGTGACCAGGGTTCAAGACTGTGTTTCAACATCTGTGAGCGTTAAACCAGTATATATTTGACAATGAGCCATGGCGTTCCAATGTTTGTAAACACGGCATTACTGGAAATTTTTAAGGAGACCTGAGGAAATTTTCCAACTGTGTTCGGAGTGACAAAGAACAGATATTTTTGAGGGGAAGTTAGGACGTCTGCATCAAAACCGGGTGTTTCTAACGAAACCTTGGGACATCTCCTGCTGAGTTGGTGTATTTCAAACAGTTATTTGAAGCTAAAACATGACGTTTTCCACCCTAAGTGGCTTTTGTGCCTTAACCTAACCAGAAAAGAGAAATATTTAACATTGATCCTGAAGAAATATAAAGTTCGACATCAAGAAACGTACATTTTCCCCCAGATATGATGTCAAGGTTCCACATCAACGTTTCACAAGTGGAGCGTCTGTTCTTCAGCAGCCACACTGATACAGTAGTCGACATGCTTTATAAGCATGAACACACATATGGAGCTCATTTAAAGCAACAGATGCTCTGAGGCTGTGCCTGAATATGACAACCTTTTGTCGCTCCTAACCTTCTCTGTCACTCATTTTACACATCGGTATAGCCGATCTCACAACACACAGGGATTAATATCAGCATTGCCAGATGTATGATAATTATTGTATTTGTAAAATAATAATTGCTCTATGTACGATCAATAATGCCAAAACTAATAATGTAAGATAATTGAACCATTTTGTGATGGTTCCATTAGTAGTGGGTTTTAGTCTTTACTTTCTCGTTTTAATTAATTCCCTGACATGATCAGGAGAGCAAAATACACATCCCAGGTCTCACATTTTAATGAATTTGATTCACAAGAATTTGATTCACAAGTTTAAGCAACTTGCAAGTGGAGCTGGTACTTTCTCACTTAAGGTGCGCTTTGTTCAAGGTGAGTTGTTCTGAGTACACCAGTAAGCCCAGTTATTTATTTTGAATACGGGTTCTGTAAAATTACACTTTCACATCTATTTGTTGTCGTGGTGATTCGTGTACGATAATTTCCCCCCAAATGAGATTATTTTAAGCCTCTGGTATCATAGTTACATTTACAACATTAACATTTCCCATCTGGCAGCGCTGACTGATGTTATCACAGGACCTCTGTGTTCGGTGAAATATGGTAAGAAATTTGCAGTGCCGGAGTAACACAGGATTCAAATC